>NC_057802.1:453942014-454242014 GCF_018294505.1 Triticum aestivum | reverse complement strand
TGGCGCAATTTGTTCCGGGTTGAGGGCTAGAGTAGTTGCAGGTGTGATCTCCCGAACACTATCCGACGGCATAGCTAAGTCATGCTTGTCGTGATTGTGCGGCGCACCTGACATGGGCTCGAATCCGTCGAAGATCAAGTCTCCGCGGATGTCGGCAGTATAGTTCAAGTTTCCAAACCTGACCTGGTGGCCAGGGGCGTAGCTCTCGATCTGCTCTAGATGGCCAAGCGAGTTGGCCCGCAGTACGAAGCCGCCGAATACGAAGATCAGTCCGGGGAGGAAAACCTCACCCTGGATCGCATCGTTGCCGATGATCGAAGGAGCCATCTAGCCTTACGGTGACGGCACAGTGGAACTCTCAATGAAAGCACCAATGTCGCAGTCAAAACCGGCGGATCTCGGGTAGGGGGTCCCGAACTGTGCGTCTAAGGCGGATGGTAACAGGAGGCGGGGGGCACGGTGTTTACCCAGGTTCGGGCCCTCTCGATGGAGGTAATACCCTACTTCCTGCTTGATTGATCTTGATGATATGAGTATTACAAGAGTTGACCTACCACGAGATCGTAGAGGCTAAACCCTAGAAGCTAGCCTACGGTATGATTGTTGTTGTCCTAGGGACTAAACCCTCCGGTTTATATAGACAGCGGAGGAGGCTAGGGTTACACAGAGTCGGTTACAAGGGAGGAGATCTACATATCTGTATTGCCAAGCTTGCCTTCCACGCCAAGGAGAGTCCCATCCGGACAAGGGACGAAGTCTTCAATCTTGTATCTTCATAGTCCAACAGTCCGGCCAAAGGATATAGTCCGGCTGTCCGAGGACCCCCTAATCCAGGACTCCCTCAGGGGCCGTGTTCCATTCGGCCCCCAGCCGGATACGGTTCCGGAGACCTATGCAGCTCCGGAATCCGGTGAGCAGCCTCCTTCGAGAGAAGGAGGTGTGCCTATCCCGCCGGTGACCTCTGTCCAACCAGAGGCACCGAATAATCTGCTGGAAGCTCTACGAGGCGCTTCCATTGTGGATGAACACCGTATCCTTATGGGTACGGTGATTGAAAGGGTTCAGTCCATCAAGAGCGGACTAACCGAAGCCTGCAGCAGCTTGCTGACAGGTTTTGAGGTAAGCGACGCATAGGAAAAAGCCCCAATATAGACAGTAGCCCCTGAGACACTATCCGGTGTTCGGAAAGAAAAGGGGACAGAGGATCAATTAAATTTCGCAGGAAACTAACTAAATGTGTCTTATGTAAATAAACAGGCATCGTTCCTAGCCGCGACCTCACACACTGCCGAAGTCTCCGGACTAAAGCAGAGACTGGAGCGGGCCGAGGAGGAGCTCGGCCAAGCGAGGAAGTAGCTAGAGGACCAGCGAGGTATGTAATGACTTGCTATATATTCGGAAAGAATAAATGATGCGTTTTGACCATAGTGTCATGATATGCATAGGAGCGACGACCGAGATCGAGGCCCTTAAAAAGGCCCTGGCCGAAGCCGAGGAGAAAGCTGCCAAAGCGCAAGCCGCCCGTAAGAAGCTCAAGGCCAGGCTTAACGAGGTCCAGCAAGAGCTCCAAGACGCTGTGAAAAAAATGTGAGACCTTGGAGTGCCATGTTTTGGCTCGAGAGACCGAACTCGCCAAGGCTCGCCAAAGCGCGGAAGAGGCCCGGGTGAAGCCCAGGGCGCCCTCCAGGAGATCCGGGAGGCCAAGAAGATTGCGGCGGGTAAGGCGTTTAGTATGCAAAGCGAGTATGTGAAGAAGAAGTATTTCTTACTAACCCGGATTTGGAGTTCTCCGGGGGCATTTGCGGATCTGCCATGCAGTGTGTCCGACACTGCAGAGTTCTTCCGAGCCAAAGAAGGGAGATCAACGGAGAAGCTGTTCTGGTCGCAATATCTTGCGCCAGAACATCCGGTGCACTTCAGTGGTCAGCTAAAACAGCTGGTCGAGCTGCAGAGGGCGGCCGAACTGGCCATGAAGGATTCGATAATCCGGCTATGGCCTGCCGAAGCTATACCCAGCAGCTACTTCGGCCTCGTGAAGCGGCTGGTGAATGCCTGTCCTCGGCTAGACGTCGTCAAGCAATCGGTCTATATCGACGGCGCGTGCCTGGCCTTTGCCCATGTCAAGGTGTGGTGGGCGAAGATGGACAACATCAAGCTAGCGACCGAGGGGCCGCCTGAGGGCAAGGAGCACCGCATGCCCGAATGATATTTTGGAGACGTCCTGGAGGGGTCTCGCATTGTGGCAACACAATGTGCGAAAGACGTTATCTTTGAATGAGTACATTCATGTTGTCTCTGCCTTGTATGATAAAACAAAGTGGTTATGTAATATAATGTTTGTTTTTTTTTAAATTTACCTCCTGTGCGGCCATGTTGTATGAAATCTGAGAGTTGGCCAGTCGTCGGCTTCTGCCCCCATGTAGGTAGTACGGGGGTGTTCGAGATGGAATCTAAACACTCTTGATCCAATTGTGTCGTCCTTGAAGGAGGTGTTTAGCGCAATGAACCAGGCAATCAGACTATGCGGCTTGAACACCCTCACTTAGCCATAGGAGTTTGAAAATAAAAAAAATTAGGCGTAGCCCCTAGTGTCCGAACTAGGATGCTGAAAGCACCTGATCGGGTAAGTACCGATCCCTCGCATAATGCGGAAAAAATCCCTAACGGTTTGAAATCTTTGAAGAGCTGACCGGCTCTTGCCGCATCATGAGACAGTCAGTTTTCGGCTTTCTCTACTGAGGTGTTCCTTCGGGTAAACTAGGGCACAATCGCAGTAGTTCTCCCTTTACTACCTTAGCCGATCTAGCGGAACGTAAGGTAGCAGGCACAGGAGCCGGGCAACCCAACTATTGACCAAAGACATGATTCGGATCCAATGCATATAGTGCTAAATTCGGGGTGCCGAACTATACTGCAAGAACTGTTCGGATTTTGTTGCCGTAGTGCGGGGCGCTGTGAAGCCCTTGGCAAATGTGAAACGTACCAAAGTGTATGGGTGCTATGTGATAAGGTTATCAACTGAAAAACGAAAACAGAAAGGGAGCAAAGGCAACGAGCTGGGCCCTGAAATTTGGGCCGCAAACTGTTTCCATTATAATTTGATTAATACGTCAAGGCACATTGATACAAATAGTGCGATAAGCAATAGGCTATTTAACATGCCACAACCAAGGGAGTGTTGCATGCGGGTCCTGAAAACAGGTAGAGTGATCGTTAAAGAAACCACCTAGAAGTTCCCCTCTATGTCCAGGCTAACTGCCGTCTTGGTGTATTTGTCCTTTGAAAGGAACTGGGATCAAGCCATCAGGGAAGGCCTGTGCAAAAGAAACTTGAAAAGGAAAAAAGAAACAGTGAAAGTATATGTGTCCAGGAGCGGTCGAGCCGTATTGTGGATCACAAGGTAGGTATGCCTCCGTCTATGCCCATGGTATTTTGAGTGCGTAGTTATGTACGCGCGGTGCGAATGCCGCCACTTGATCGGGACTTGGACGGAGGTCAAATTGCTAATCAAGCTCTCGACGAGCCAAGCTGTCCTGCTACAGAATAGTCCGGACTCTCTTGACAGTGTCCGGGAGCTCGGCCGCTGAATTAAGGTTCTGCTTGAGAAGGCCGCTCTATACTTCTGCTGCTAAGGCAGCGGTGTGCTCCTCGGTGCGGAGGGAGCGTTTCGTGTTTCCATTAACTGTTATGACGCAGCGTGGTCCGGGCATCTTGAGCTTGAGATAAGCATAGTGTGGCACCGCGTTGAATCGAGCGAATGCGGTTCGTCCAAGCAATGCGGGATAGCCGCTGCGAAAGGGGGCGATATCGAAGATTAACTCTTCGCTTTGGAAGTTGTCCGGAGATCCGAAGACAACCTCTAGTGTGATTGAGCCCGTACAGCAGGCCTCTACAGCTGGTATGACTCCTTTAAAGGTGGTCTTTGTGGGCTTGATTCATGATGGATTAATGCCCATTTTGCGCATTGTGTCCTGATAGAGCAGATTGAGGCTGCTACCACTGTCCATGAGGACTTGCGTAAGGTGAAATCCATCAATGATTGGGTCGAGGACCAGCACGGCCGAACCGCCATGACGGATACTGGTCGGATGATCCTGACGATCAAAGGTGATCGGGCATGACGACCATGGATTGAATTTTGGGGCGACTGGCTCTATCGCATAGACGTCCCTGAGCGCGCACTTGCGCTCCCTCTTGGGGATGTGTGTAGCATATATCATGTTCACCGTTTTGACCTGAGGGGGAAACTTCTTCTGTCCCCCTGTGTTTGGTTGCCGGGTCTCCTCGTCATCATCCTTGCTTTGCGATCCCTTTTCCTTGTTCTCGGCATTTAACTTGCCGGCCTGTTTGAAAACCCAACAGTCTCTGTTGGTATGATTGGCTGGTTTGTCTGGGGTGCCATGTATCTGGCACGGTCGATCAAGTATGCGGTCCAAGCTGGATGGTCCCTGATTGCTTCTTTTATACGGCTTCTTCCGCTGACCGGACTTGGAGCCGCTGAATTCGGCGTTGACTGTAGTGTCATCGGTATTGTCACCATTGCTTCAACATTTGTGTCTGCTGCGTCGGAGCTTCCCGTTGCTGTTTTTGACCTCGGAGGTGCCCATTTTGCTTGATGTGTTTTTGCTACGGGCCAGCCAACTATCCTCACCCGCGCAAAAGCGGGTCATGAGTGCCCTGAGGGCTGCCATGGACGTCGGCTTTTCCTGACCGAGGTGGCGGGCGATCCATTCGTCACGGATGCTATGTTTAAAGGCCGCTAGGGCTTCGGCATCCGGACAGTCGATGATCTGGTTCTTTTTAGTTAGGAACCTAGTCCAGAATTTCTTGGCTGACTCTCTAGGCTGTTAAACTATGTGACGTAATTCATCGGCATCTGGTGGCCGGACATATGTACCTTGGAAGTTGTCAAGGAAGGCTTCTTCCAAGTCTTCCCAGCTGCCAATAGAATTTTCAGGCAGACTATTTAACCAGTGCCAAGTTGGCCCTTTGAGTTTTAATGGCAGGTATTTGATGGCGTGAAGGTCATCTCCGCGGGCCATATGGATGTGGAGAATAAAATCCTCGATCCAGACCGCGGGATCAGTTGTTCCATCGTATGATTCGATATTTACGGGTTTAAACCCTTCTAGGAATTCATGATCCATTACTTTGTCAGTGAAGCAAAGAGGGTGTGCAGCGCCTCTGTATCAGGCCACGTCGCGATGTAGCTCGGATGGAGTCCGTCTGCGGTTTTCGGCTCGGGCGTGACTAGGTTTGTCACGTCCGAATAGGTAGCCGTCGTCACGTGTCAAGGCACGTCCTCGCAATCCGTAGATCAATCTGGTATGTCCAACTCTACTGTCCAGGTCTTGCCGAAGGTCATATGTATAACCCCGAGCTGCTTTATCCCTGCCTTTACGGCGAAATGGGGCAGTCTGGTGTTCGGCTTGAGTTACCACTTTATCCCGACCGCGTGGTGGTCGATCATCCGCATTCGCGATGCTGGTACAGGCTCTGGCGCCACGTCATCGAAATGAGGTAGCAATTTGCGCTTCGGGTAACTTTTGGCTGGGCGCTTAAGACCATACTCTTCGGCTGCTAGGACATCAGTCCATCTGTCGTTGAGCAGATCTTGGTCAGCTTGAAGCTGCTGCTACTTCTTTTTCAGGCTCCTTGCAGTGGCTATTAGCTGGCGCTTGAAGCGCTCCTGCTCGAGAGGTTCCTCAGGAACGATAAAATCCTCGTTGTCAAGGCTCACCTCCTTCTCGGAGAGCGGATGATAACTACCGTCATCCGAGTCTTCGTCTATGGCCTGTTCATCAGGGCTAACTTGCCCATCTTCCCAATTGTTCTGTTCGGCAGTTTGTTCGTTGGGGTCTTCTATGTCTTCGGCACCATCCGGAGTGTGATCATCTCTTGTGTCGGTGTTGCTGTCTTTGCTGCGGCGGGATTTGGAGCGGCGCCGCAGGCGCCTGCGCTTTGGTTGTGTCTTAGGAGGGTCATCCTCAACTGGATTTTCCATGTCCTCGCCGTTATTCTCTTTGGGTGTGTCCACCATGTATACGTCGTACGAAGAAGTGGCCGTCCAGCGTCCGGTAAACGGCGGGTTTTGGGCCTCCTCTTCTCCAGCATCGTCGTCCATACCGTCGATGTCTTCGGAGTTGTAATCGATCGTGTCGGTTAAGTCTTCAACAGTGGCTATGAAGTGGGCGGTGGGTGGGAGACGAAATTCTCCATCATCAGCCTCCAGTTCAAACCGGATATAATTCGGCTGAGAGTCCTCCGCTAGGGATAGATTTTTTAAGGAATTGAGCACGTCGCCTAAAGGCGAGTGCCGGAAGATGTCTGCGGCGCTGAATTCGGCGATCGATGACCGATCCTGCTCGACGTACGCGGATGCACATGGTCCGGAACTTATAGCCGGAAACGAGCCCGACGTTCCGGAGACACAGATATCACCCGAGGTTAGGTCTGTGTGCGGCTCCAACGCCGCGGAATCTACGTCCTCCATGGCGGGGTTGAGCCTCCGTCCTCGGATGGCGCGATCTGCTCCAGATCTAAGGCCAGAGCAGCTATAGGTGCAATTTCCTGGGCATGGCCCGATGACAGATTTAAGTCATGTTCATCGTGGCGACGGGGAGCGACTGCCGTGGTCTCAAATCCGTCGAAGATCAAGTCTCCGCGGATATCCGCGACATAGGTCAAACTCCCAAATCTAACCTGATGGCCAGGGGCATAGCTGTCGATCTGCTCCAGATGGCCAAGCGAGTTGGCCCATAGTGCGAAGCCGCCGAACACGAAGATCTGTCCGGGGAGGAAGGTTTCCCCTTGGACGGCATCATTGTTGACGATTGAAGGAGCCATCAAACCTTTTAAGGACGGCAAAGTGGAACTCTCAATGAAAGCACCAATGTCGGTGTCAAAACCGGCGGATCTTGTGTACGGGGCCCAAACTGTGTGTCTAAGGTCGATGGTAACAGGAAACAGGGGACAGAATGTTTACCCAGGTTCGGGCCCTCTCTATGGAGGTAATACCCTACTTCTTGCTTGATTGATCTTGATGAATATGAGTATTACAAGAGTTGATCTACCACGAGACCATAATGGCTAAAACCCTAGAAGTCTAGCCTGTATGACTATAATTGTGTATCTGCCGATCCGGACTAAGCCCTCCGGTTTATATAGACACCGGAGGGGGCTAGGGTTGTACAAAGTCGGTTACAGAGAAAAGTAATCTTCATATTTGATCGCCAAGCTTGCCTTCCACGCCAAGGAGAGTCCCATCCGGACACGGGTGAAAGTCTTCAGTCTTCGTATCTTCACAGCCCATCAGTCCGGCCCATGGCTAACAGGCCGGACGCCCGAGGACCCCTTATTCCAGGACTCCCTCACCTTGCAAACCCAACCCTTATGCTGAGTGTTGTTATGATGTTGTGTTACTTTCAGTTTAACAACCAAGAAGATTGGATCCACAATGCTGTCTTCTAGGCTGTTGCCGAGGGAAGAACTACGGAATCACCTATCTTGGTGGGATGTCATCAACTGATCAACATCACAGCCAAAAAAAGGTTGCGATCACATCTAAGCACCAGCTTATGCTCTGGTTTTTTTGGCATACCAAGAGGGAGATGCAATGTTATGCATGTCAAGTTATTTTTGTGCATTGGTTAGAGTTACAGCATCCAGATGCTATTGCCACAACTTAGGATAATATCATGCCAACAACCTTATTTCAACCCCACTTAAACTGTGCGCTTCTATTGGATATGTAAAAAGCGCCAGGTCTCACTTTTGTGTGTTTTGTATAATGCAAGGCTAAAAGTAACAATGCATTTGTTACATTTTTTAACCACTATCATACAACTATCGCTCATCTAGATTACCTATCTTTTCACTATAGACTGTTAACAAATACAGCAACTAGATTAGTGCGCACAACCCCGCTTCAAGAGACGCACCCAGGGCGCATCCTAGCCACTAGTTATTTCTGATATGTCGCAAGTAATTGATGATGCTGCTTCTACTATGAATGATGCTAGTGCTTTGCTTCATAATACTGTGGCACTAGGAGAATTTCTTGATGAACAACTTGCAAAAGCTAAAGAAATTGAAAATGTTGAAACTCATGAGATTATTGACACTAAAAACTTTTAAACACCTATTAGACCTAGCTCTCCTAGATATGAATTGCCTGAGATAACTGAGGGTTATGTTATGGTTGCAGAGGTAGCTAGAGCTTTCTTGCTTTTAAGGATAGAGATTATCTTAAGAAGTTGGTATGCAAGTTGAAAGAAAAATCTTTAAATGCTAGAATGAAATATGATCCTAAGTTTGCTACTTCACCTATCTTTATTACTGATAAGGATTATGAATTCCCTGTCGACCTAGAGTTAGTTACTATGGTTGAATCTAATCCTTTCCGTGGTTATGAAACTGAAACTGTTGTGGCACATCTTGCTAAATTAAATGATATAGCCACCCTATTTGCTCATGAGGAAAAAAATCGCTATTACTATAATCTTAAGTTATTTCCTTTCTCATTAAAGGGTGATGCTAAGATATGGTACAATACTCTTTCTCCTGGTTGTGTGCGTAGTCCCCAGGATATGATTTATTACTTCTTTGAAAAATATTTTCCTGCTCATAAGAAACAAGCTGCCTTACAGGAAATATTTAACTTTGTGCAAATTGAAGAAGAGAGTCTCTCACAAGCTTGGGGGAGGCTTCTCCAATTACTTAATGCTTTGCCTGATCATCCTCTTAAGAAAAATGAAATACTTGATATCTCTTATAATGGACTAACTGATGCTTCTAGGGACTTCCTAGATAGTTGGGTTGGTTGTGTTTTCAGGGAACGAATTGTTGAATAAGCTGAGGAACTATTGAATAATATATTGAAGAATCATGATGATTGGACACTTCATGAATCACCGCCTAAACCCACTCAGAAGAAGAGGGTATTTTATTTCTCAGTCCTGAAGATATGTATTAAAGCTGAAGATGTTAAGAATTTACTACCTATTGAAGAAAAACATGGACTTGACACACCACCACAGGTGGTGGAGGTAAATTCTCTTCTAAAGTTTTATGAAGGTGATATCCCTTATAATAAACATCCTAGTCAATGCTTATATGAATTTGACAATTACGTTAGAAACAAGATCATTTCAATGCCTATGTTACGAAATAGTTAAAGCAAAATTTTGATATGATCGCTCTCTTGAGTGACTTGTTATTTAGAATCACTAATGATGTTAGAGGAGTAGGAAAACATGCTTCTATGGTTCAAACTCAGTTAGAACAAGTTGCTAAATCTCAAAGTGAATTGCTCAATGAAATGAATAATAATATGAATGATCATGATGTTAGAGTAATGACTAGAGCAGGTACAATGACTCAGGAGCCACTTGAAGATCAGCCTAAAAGAATTGAAACAGACTCTCAGAGAATTAATACTGATGCACCTAGTCCTTCTAAAAAGAAAAAGAAAAATGATAGGACTTTGCATACTTCTAGTGAACCTGAAGTGGAAAAACCTTCTGAAGATAACAATGATGTTTCTATCTCTCATGCTGAAACTCAATCTAGTAATGAACATTCATCTAGTGATAATGAAAATGATAATGATGATGTTCATGAAGATGCTCAACCAAACAATGAAAAACAGCCAGATAATGATGTTGAAATAGAACCTATTGTTGATCTTGATAACCCACAACCTAAAAATAAATGTTATGATAAAAGAGACTTTGTTGCTAGAAAACATGGTAAAGAAAGAGAGCCATGGGTTCAGAAACCCATGCCCTTACCACCTAAACCATCAAAGAAAAAGGATGATGAAGAATTTGAACGCTTTGCTGAAATGCTTAGCCAAGTCCTTTTGCGTACACGTTTGACCGATATTTTAAAGATGGCCCCTTATGCTAAATACATGAAAGATATTGTCACTAATAAAATAAAAATACTTGAAGCTGAAATCTCCATCATGCTTGCTAATTATTCTTTTAAAGACGGAGTACCTAAGAAACTGGGAGATCCAGGAAAACCAACTATCACTACAAAAAAAAAGACACATCCGTGACATTTTGGGCCGAACGAAAAAAATTTCTGTCATACATATGACACTTCTATGACGATAATTGTGACAAAACCCGATATCATCATAGATGTGGTGGGCTCCTACTTCTATGACAAAAAATCATGACAGAAAATGGGCTTTTCGTCCTGTGCGGGCCGGAGACGCAGCTGCATGACATTCTTTGGGCCGTCCATGACGGAAAAAACCGTGGTAGAAGCGAGGGGGAGGAAAATTTTGGGGAGTTCCCGGTTACGGTGGGAGGTCGGGGGCCGAGCGATGCGCGTTTCTCTCGTACACGTACGCGCGTGTGTGCGAGGCATTGGCTCTAACTGAACCCGAGCGATTGCACTGCAGGCTACGCGTTACTGAACCCGAGCGATCAATCGATGGCTGTTAACTGAACCCGATCGAGTGATTCCTTCGCTACTGTTGCTAACTGAAGTCGATCGATTGGATGAACAGTGAGCGTTGCGGGGGGGGGGGTGGATGAACTGTGAGCGGTGGCGTTGCCTCTGGATGAACAGGACCCCGTGGTGTGGAGGGCTGGATGAACAGTAGACGGTGGAGGGGTGCCCATGGAGGGGTGGTTGAATAGGACCCCATGGTGTGGAGGGCTAGATGAACAGTAGACGGTGGAGGGGTGCCCATGGAGGGGTGGTTGAACAGTAGCCGGTGGAGTAGCGCGCGGTGGAGGCTGGATGAACAGGAGCCCGTGGAGGCTGGAGGAGGTCGACGGTGGAGATGAACAGTATCCCGTGGAGTCCCGTTTTGCGGTACACCGCACCCCTCCCGATGAACAGGACCCCCGTTTCGACCGTAGGAGGTCCGTTTTGTCCGTTTTGCGGTACGCCACACCCCTCCCGATCAACAGGACCCCCGTTTCGACCATAGGAGGTCTGTTTCGTCCGTTTTGCGGTACGCCACACCCCTCCCAATCAACAGGACCCCCGTTTCGACCGTAGGAGGTCCGTTTCCTCCGTTTTGCGGTATGCCACACCCCTCCCGATCAATAGGACCCCCGTTTCGACCGTAGGAGGTCTGTTTCCTCCGTTTTGCGGTATGCCACACCCCTCCCGATCAACACGACCCCGTTCCGAACGTAGGAGGTCCGTTTCCTCCATTTTGCGGTACGCCAGGCCTCGTTTCCATCGCCTGTTCCGTCCAAGCCCTCCCGATGAACACGACCACGCATTCCGTTCCGACCCAGCCGGTTGGCTCCCACGCGTTCCGTTGCCTCCCGATGAACACGATGCATTTCGTTGCCTCCCCACGAACACGACGCATTCCGTTGCCTCCCCATGAACACACCGTTGCCTCCTCATGAACACGACGACGATGATGTTTCTCCGTTCCGACCCAGCCATGTACACGAGCCCTGGCCGTACGTATGCGCGAGTAGGCGTTCGAGACCCTGCCCGTATGTACACATACGTTGCCGTATTTTCTTTCTTGCACCCTGGCCGTTGTACGTACGTGTACATGCTACGTGCGCACCTCTACTACGACACGTGCGCGCCTCTACATCCACCAGTATATATGTACGTACACGTTCGCGACCAGAATGACAACGCTACGTACGCTTCGACCAGGTGGGTCCCGACTGTTAGGCACTTCCTTGCGTGCGAAGATGTAGCTGGTGGGTCCCAGCAGTCAGGGGGCGAATCGTTTTTTTGCCCGGACACACTTCCTTGCGTGCGAAGATGTAGCTGGTGGGTCCCAGCAGTCAGGGGGGTGAATCGTTTTTTTGCCCGGACGCACTTCCTTGCGTGCGAAGATGTAGTTGGTGGGTCCCAGCAGTCAGGGGGAAACGTTTTTTTCGCGAAATATGGTGGCCCGTCCGGTGGGTCCCCGCTGTCAGGTGGAGGAATCATTATTTTGCGCGTAATAACGAGGCACTTCCTTGTTGCGGCCGTGGACCCAGCTGTCAGCCTCTCCACGTACAGTCCACTTCCGATGGAAGTCGTTCCTTGACCACGTTGACCACGCCACGCCGAGAGCACCACGGCGGTGGACGACGGCGAGGACTAGGAAGGGGACGACTCGGAGCCGGGGAAGACGCGGCAGTGGATGCCCACGCGAAGAGGAGTACGAGGGTTCACTGGTTCGGCTGCGGTGTGAGGCTGCTGTCGCCGCAGAATAACAGGGGGTGTGGGTGAGTAGAGGGATGGCCTGGCCAGCGGTGGGAGTAGTAGGGGGCGGTGAGGCCTCCGCGGCATCACAGCCGGCCACGGGAGGCAGGAGCACGCGGCACGACCGGCGCTGGTTTGGGCGGCTGGAGCAAGAAGACCAGAGGTTGAAGAAGCACTACGGCCGTTGGATGAACATCGTACGGTAACAGGAGCTAGAATCGTTCATATTGACTAAGTTGACAAAGCCCTCCGTCCCCGTCAACTTGGTAGGCCCACAAGTCAGCCTCCCACTATGCTGGGTTCCAGCTGGCAGGGGGAGTATTCATTTTTTTGTGCGTAATAAGGAGGCACTTCCTTGCGTGCGAAGATAGCTGGTGGGTCCGACATGTCAGCGGGGGGCACGTTATTTTCGCGAAATACAGAGGCCCTTCCGGTGGGTCCCAGATGTCAGGTGGAGGAATCATTATTTTGCGCGTAATAAGGAGGCATTTCCTTGTGTGCGGCCGTGGACCCAGCTGTCAGCCTCTCCACGCACAGTCTACTTCCGATGGTGTCGTTCGTTGACCACGTTGACCACGCCGCCGAGCGCATCCAAGGTGGTGGACGACGGCGAGGCCCCGGACAGCAACGAGCCGGAGATGGGAAGACGCGGGAGTAGAGTCGCAGACGGAGAGGTGTACGAGGGTTAACTGGTTCTAGTGCGGTGTGGTTCGGCAGTCGGTGGAGAAGAACAGGAGGTGTGGAGGGGTGGAGGGATGGCCTGGCCAACGGTGGAGTAGCGCTTCATAGCGAAGCGTGCTAAGCAGAGCTGCTAGCAGCAGGAGGCGGGAGGTGGTCCCGGCGGCGCTGGAGGAAGAAGACGAGAGATTGAAGATGGATGCCGGTCGTTGGATGTAAATCCAACGGCTAACATGTCAGAATCATTTGTTGACTAAATTGACAACGACTTGCGTTGGCTTCGACCTATTGGCCCACATTTCAGCCTCCAAAAATGTGGCACGTATTCAACCCATTTTTTCAGAATTTACAGTCTTTTTTTTGCGCGGTAGAATTTACAGTCAATTTGATCTTTTTTTTGAATTACAGCCATTAGCTGGGCTGGGTGAACAAATAATGTAGCGTCCATGCGGCCCATTTATTTTATTTCCTAAAAAATTACAGGCCATTTGCACTTTCTCGAAATACACGATTTTGCTGGGCTGATTCTAATTATAATGTTGGGTTGGGCCAGCAATGTTATCAAAAAATAAAAAGGGGCTGAGCATTTTGTTATAAATATATTTAAATAATAAGTGATATTATTACATTCGTCCTTAAATCTTACCAAGCTTTTGTACACAATCACTAGGATTTTCGTGCCAAAACAATCCAGGATTTTATTTGTTAAGAAATTATTTTTATAAGTTAATAAGATGTGGGATATTGTTTTCTTACATATGTAAGTATCTGTTAAATATATGATGACAATAAAAATAATATATAATAACATATAAAATAATTTAAATATATATAATATAGTTAGAAGGGAAACATAAGTTGGACCTGGCGTTCCTATTCTTATATAGAAAAATAGAACAGACCTCTGCGTTTTCTTCAAAAAAATACATAAATTGGGCTGCCAAAAATAAAACCTCGGATGGGAGGTCCATAGGCCGGTCGATACATGACGGCCCTAAGAAAATACAAACAGGCCTATGGACCTCCCATCCGAGGTCGTGGGCTGCGCATGTTAAAAATGAAAGCCTAGACGGGGCAGCCCAAAACCACGTCCAACACTTGCCAAAACTTCGTCCCTCGTTTTCTCTGTGTTTCGCACACTCGACATTGTGTGGGCATTTTGACTGTGCATCATATGAAGATGTGCTATGCATGAATGTTGATCAGCATGATGTTAACTGGCTGGTAGTTCCATTTTCGACCATGAATAAAACTTCCAACATGATGTTAACCCTGTTTGAAAAGGCCGTGTTAATATAAATGCTCTGCCTCTGAAAGTTGCAGTTTCTTATCTGAAACTGAACTTGCAGTTTCTTATCTGAAACTGAAACTTGCAGTTTCTTCTCTGAGAATCACATTGTCTGCACTTTTATACTCCTATGAAACTACATTTTTTAAGTGCTAAAAATAGATCTCTAGAATTCATAAAATACTTCATATGCTCAATACTGCAAATCTGAAATTCAAAAGACATTCATATCTGAAAGTACTCTCAAAATACACAACACAAAACACAATTCACAACCTGCAAATACTGACAACCCTAAGCTCCTCCTGACAATTCACAACCTGCCCGACTATTGGGCTGGGGGGGGCAGCCCCCTCCTATTCCTCGGCGGCAGACAGCCGCCCCGTGAGACGATGTGAACGGCGAGGGAGACGATGGCGGGGAAGCGTCGTCGGGCCAACTGCTTTTCTCCTCTTGCAGTTGGGTTCGGTCGACGAAGACTCCACCGGCTCGCTCTGGCAGGACACCCTCACAAACGGCACCCTGTAGATGCTCGATCCTTCAATCTCTGGTGGATGCTCCATCTGGGATCGATACTCCCACCACCGCTCCCTCACGATCGGATTCGGTGAATCTGTTTGCTCCATGGCCCAGAGGAGCAGCTCTATGTACTCCGGCGCGACTCCCTCCGGGAGTATCGCCGCCTTTTCGCTCTGTTGCAGATATTTGGCCATGGATGTCGCCGTCGCCGCTAGTTGGTCCTTGTTGTCAAACCAAGACTGTATCTCCAACATCCTAGCTAGCTTCACAGGGTCGCCGTCTGCGATCCTCACGTATCGGTTGTACTCCTCCATCGATCTACTTCTCCACAGCACCTTCACTCGCCGGCGGTGGTTTTTGAATGGAAGAGGAGAGGAGCAGCGCTGGTTTTGGATTAGAACGGGAGAGGAGCGACGCTGGTTTTGGACTGGAACAGGAGAGGAGGGGCGGTGGTTTTGAAATGGAAGAGGAGAGGAGCGGCGCTGCATTTAGATTGGAACAGGAGAGGAGCGGCGGTGGTTTAAGAGGAGAAGAGCGGAAGAGCGGCGCTGGTCTTGGAAGTATTTTTTTGTTGTTTTGCGTATTTTGGGTCAAAGTTTGACCACGTACTGTATTTGACAAGCAAAATGTGAATGCATGTCACCAAAAATTGTATCGTTTGGTTCGTATCTGAATGTACTTTCAAATTATATTATTTTTGCAACGTATAACATATATTTTATGTGCGAAAATCATGGTCAATTATGACCCAGAATAAAAGGGAGACTAGTTAATGTGGGGTCGCTTTCTTAATTGAAGGGTAAATTGATTTTGATTTTGATCCAGTCACAGCGCGCCGGCCCTCTCGTCCAATCCTAAATCGCTGCCGCACGCTCCTCTCCCTCTTCTCCATTGCAAAACCACCTCCTCTCCTCTCCATCATCTCCATTCCAAAACCACCGTCTCGCCTCTCCCTCTTCTGATCTTCTCCATTGCAAAACCACCTCCTCTCCTCTCCATCATCTCCATTCCAAAACCACCGTCTCGCCTCTCCCTCTTCTGATCTTCTCCATTGCAAAACCACCTCCTCTCCTCTCCATCATCTCCATTCCAAAACCACCGTCTCGCCTCTCCCTCTTCTCTATTGCAAGACCACCGTCTCTCCTCCCATCTTCCAAAGCTAGCACCGGACCACTCAGAAGGACATCTATGGAGAGGATGCAGCAGCGAATCAGGCAGATCGCCGGCGGCGACCAGGCAAAGTTAGCCAGGTTGAAGGAGATCCTTAGTTGGTTTGACAATGAGTGGGAGATTTCGAGGACGGTGCGGGCCATGTGGCAATGTATGCGAAAGAGCGAGACGGCGGCGATGAGGGCGGCGATGTACATGTACTCCTCGGCGGCAGTCACGCCGCAGTCCTCCGAGTTCATCGAGTATCTCCTCTGGGCGATGGAGCAGACAGATTCGCCCGAGGCGACAGTCAGGCGGAGGTGGTGGGCGTACAGGTCGAAGGTCGAGCACCCAGAGGATAACGAATCGATCGAGTATGGTGTGCCGTTCGTGAGGGTGCAGAGCCAGCCGGAGCCACAGGAGTATTCGTTCTCCCACCGCAAGAGGAGGCCGGATGGCGCGACGTCGCTTCCCCGCCGTTCTCCACGGTTCCCTCGACGCTCGCCTCGTTTCAACGGCGGCGGTAGGGTTTAAGGTAAGCTTCGCACTAACCTAATCTTCCACCTGCTCATGCTTACAATCAGTGTGACAGCTAATGAAAATCATGCTTACAATCAGTCTCCGAGTACTACGCCAATCACCCTAAAATAGCTCTGGACCTTTGGGTCAAAGTTGTGACACAGTGTACAAATAAAGAAAAATAGATTGGTGCTTCTTTCAGAAAAGAGTACTCCCTAGAAAACTGCCAATATAAGCTACTAGTATTTGGTTAGATGATTTGCTGCCGAGAAAGATCCGTCCACAGAGAGCGCCACACATCCCACTGGTGGTGGTGGATGCCAATGCGTGCATGCAGCATGGTTGGTGTCGGTAATTTTTACTTGGCACACCTCGCACTCTGCATATATGCCGGTTCCATACGTACATTTGTGCAGTTCCACCAAAATGCAGCTGAATAACCCTGTTTGCACAGATAATGAAAAAGCGTGATTACATTATAGTGGCACTAGTTGATGAAACACACAAAATAAATAGAAGAAAATATTGCGATAGTATCATAGTATGCCATGCTGCGAGGGCGAGATGGGCCCTGCGACGCCTCATACGGTACGCCTCATACTGGACATCGTCCCAAGTCTCCCAGATACACCTTCTGCCAGTGATGAACATCAGTGTACAGCGGTAGTACAAGGAGGCGCCTTGAGACATTCAAATCTCTATTTTTGTACATATCAACTAAAATTAAGCACCCCAGTTTGCAGAAACGCTTAAACATTAACAATGGGACTAGTTGATGAAACATACATTAACAAAGAGAAGCACTTTCTTTATCTACATTGGAAATGAAATGATAGAGATGACACTCGCTCTATTTTAACTGTATTATTACTTCATTTTATCAGTGACACTAGGGTCGAGCAGGTGGCAAACGAGGTGTACCGTGCGTCGCAAGGATGGAGGCCGGGGGTGCTTAGACTGGGATGCTGAAGCTGGCTCTTTCAGTCACCAACATGGATGATTCAATTCATGGGACCTTTTGGTGCAGTTCACCTAAAATGAAGCAATGTCCCGTGAGCTAGCAGCTTCTTCTTCAAATTTTTTAAGAAAAGGGCTCCAGCCCCGGTTCCATTTCCATCAGAAAACGAAACCCACAGAGCTTCTTCTTCATTAGTTGCAATAAAATTGAGCAACATCAAGGTTGGTTGTGAAGCTCCTGGAATGCTCAACTATAATTTGGATATCATTTGTGCAGTTCAACTAAGATCGAGCGTGAAATGTATATCTCTGTTTGCACAAAAAAGGTGGAAAGGAGGGTGACTAACAAGTGATGAAACATGCATCAAATGAAAAGAAGCATGTTCCTTATCTGAATGGCAATCCTACAAGGACAGTAGCAATTTCTAAAGCACTGGCATTGCTAGATATTAGTGTGGGCATTAGGATTAACTATGACAACCGTTAAATACGACATTACTTTGGGCACGGGAGAGTAGGCGGACCAGGACAGTTGCATTTCTAACGAAAAGAACCAACTTATCTTAATGGGAAATTTTAGCAGGACATGTAAAGAAGTGCCATTGATTCATATTACTGGAGGCATTACATTGAAAACAACATTGGTTTAACGTGTCCTTACTTTTAACAGTGCGACTGCTACATTTTACCAGTGGCATTACATAAGAGTGGCTCGGGGCAACAAACATCAGAACAGGATATCTGGGTTGGTCCCATTTTTGTTCGGTATAGCCACCTTATACTGTGTGAGGCTAGCAAATCTAGTGCTGGACTTACTCTGTTGACTTGTCCCCCAGTCCCCACTTTCTTTCCTTTTTCAACCAATAGATCGGGTTTATATTGAGTTTGTACTGCGTTTCCCTTTATTTCCCTATTAGACCTAGAGACCAGTTGGATAGCCAGTCTCTGCTACTTTTCGCCCCCATTATTTCCTCTTTCGACCAAGTCCTAGATTCAGGTAACAAATCCTCCCCCACCCCCACCCCCTTTCTTCCTTGTTTGAACCAAGTAGTACTAGATTCGAGTGCATGAACTAGTTTTACCTCTTAAACGTAAAAAAATTAGGTGGTTTTCGAACAGCCGATCGATCCTATCTACGAGGGGGCCTGAGAAATAGTAAAAGATACAAATGCAGCGACGTCAGGAGCTCGGGAAGTAGAGCAAGGCCGGTTTCGAAGGAAGTTATACCTGATGGTCGCCGGGATGTCGCTAGGTGGGCGGCGGGAGGCCGGATCTGCCCACACTACGGCAGCGAGGAAGAAGGGGTCGGAGGCCCTCCCTCGCCAGCGGTGCTTGGGAGAGAACGGCAAGGCAGGCTGATCGGGACGCGCCCAGCAGTGGGTAAGAGCCGTCGCGAAGGACGACCGCGTGAACGTTGCACCTTCTCACCTTCCCCGGCGGAGAGGATCCGGCTGGATCTGTGACCAGCGGTGAGCAGAGAGAGAGAGAGTGTGGCCACCGCTGTCGTGTTTAGATCTGGAGAGGCCGAGACAGTGTGAAGAGAGCAACACTAGCAAGCAAGCGCGGAGGCTCCTGCCTATATAGTGGAGTAGTACTAGTTTTCTTTTGTCTACCGGAGCCGGCTTGACCTCGTCAATGACTGTCGAGAAGTCTTCATGCACGTGGCCCGGAGGCGCAGTTGTCGTCATTTTGATCTGAAGCGCCGGATTATAACATATAACACGAAAAAATGCCACATGACAAGAAATCATAACCTCACTGCCCAAAGGAGACAACATGAATCCCGACGGACAAACTAGACGAGGAACAAAGCTCAAATTAAAGATAAACTCGTAGAAAAGGGGTCCGTCGATAGATGTCCTAATTAACATAGCCGGCTTGACCTAGATGGCAGCCGAGTAGTCACTGTTCGTGCATGTGCCCCCAATGACTAGCCCAACTCAGTTGTCGCTGTTTAACCCTCGCAGTGATCCGAAGCACATGACACCTAATTTTGCGAGATGACAAGAAACCTTTTTTTAGATTTCTCACCACAACTTCAGCCATGTACAACACAGCCTGCACGATATGTACACGATAGCCAATCCAGGCATGTCTGCTAGAGTCTGGTCACATGCATGGACGAATTGATCTTCCGTGTCTTGCAGGGATCGTCCAGGCACCAACGTAGTACAACACTTCTCTAGTACTATCACTCGTCTCCCTCTTCTATTAAGTCACCCAACTTGCGGGGCCGGGGAGTGTGCCTATGGTCTGTTCTCAATTGCAGTCCCACATGTGTGCGCAAACGCAATATGACGCGCGTTCCATTCGGAGAGCAGCGTGCCAGACAGACCGACCGTCTGGGGTGCGACGCGAACGCGACGGGCGTGCTGTATACTCCGTACATGTGTACCGCCATTTTTTAGATGCTTTGCTCCATGGCGCGGGCGCAATCCATGGATACAAAATTAGTATACTGTATACTATTTAAAAGTCGAGGGCGGGGCTTTTCCTGTGCGGTAGGCGGCGGGGCAGTTCCGCTTAGTCGGTTCGACAGAGACGCGAGAAGACGAGGGAGTAGGCTGCTGCAAACGTAGGGCTGTGTGATTTGACAGTGAGTTACTGCTGGACAGGTGGGGCCCCGTGATTTGACTTTCCATTATCATTTTAACTGTGGCGCTACGACCGGCGTGAGTCTCCCGATTCCTGACCACCTCCATACAGGTGCCTCTCCCAATGCTCCACCATGTAGTAGAGGCTGGCTCTTGCATGAGAGCCCACTTCTCCACTTTTTCCTTGCCTCTCTTTCCTCTACATATGCAAAAATGCCATGTAAAGCGCACTATTGTACTTACTTTTACTTGCTCCTACAGGTGCTTAAGCTTGCCACATAGGCATAAAGTCTGATGTGGCAAGTTAATCAAGAAGAGAGAGACTAGTTTGGTGACCCAAGGAAGAAACGCTGCTAAGCGCGTGTACCTAGGTGAAAAGACAATTTTGAGTCTATAGCTAATTAAATGAAGCAAACTTAGCAACACCATTTCATTGGAATAGGTCACTCCTTGGCAAATGCAATAAATACTAGTACTCTCTGTGTCCCATAATATAAGAACGTTTTTGGCACTACACTAGTGTCAAAAACGTTCTTATATTATGGGACGGAGGGAGTACGAAGAAAGAGATAGAGAGGAGTAAAAAAATACACTTATAGCCAACCTTATAGCCAACCTTGTTGTAGTATGAGTGACTAAGTTGACTATGTATGACATGCCAACATCAGATAGCCTAACGCACCGTGTTAAATCTCCAAGGGCGCGACCGCGCGAGCGACGCGACGGTCGTGGTAGGCGCGACCATGATACGGGCTGCTGGCAGCCCTTGGATCTGAGATCAAACGGTCGCCTGCTAAGTTGCTGAAAATTTGCAGAATAACCCTCCAGGATAGGATATTCACCCATAGGTCTAGAATCACGCCATGCAACCGTTCGATCTCAGATCCAAGGGCTCTCGGAAGCCCATATCATGGGAGAATGGAAAGCCACTACCCTGCCGTTCGCACGCTGGCAGTTCGCTCCTACTCGTCCCCGCACGTCCTTCAATACTACGGCGGCTCGCTCCTAGTTGTCCCGTCCATTCACATTATGACAGTTCCACTAATCCTAACCGTCCTCCCAAATCCATGGCGTCCCAAATCTCCACGATCGGTGGTGAGTACAAGGTTAGAACCATCACCGGAGATGAGTTCGACGTCATCTACACCCGTTCTTCCGCGACGGTGAAAGGATGCCTTTCTCGCTTCAGACGCATGTTCGAAGACTCAGATGATGAGTGGGTCGCTAGGCTAGATGTTGAGTACACCACAGTCCTGGGACGAGAGAAGGATCTAAAGGAGGAAGAGAGGAAGAAGCCCACCGTGATCCAGGTTTGCGTGCATGACTTATGCTTGGTCTACCACATATGCCATGCCGACGTTGAGTGCCAGGATTTTAAGGACTTCCTCGAGAGCAACCTAGTCAAATTCGTTACTGTAGACTTTGGTAACGACAAAGAAGTCCTGTGTCAGATAGGCCTCGTTGTAGGCAACACCTTCGACCTCCAGAAGAATCAGCTGGTGTCCTCTCGTCAGCCTTCAATGCTGACCCTGGCAGGAGCCATGGTTCATCCTTCGTACGGTAAACTGGAGAAACCTCCATACACGTTTCATCGTCATGCATGGCAGCGGAATGTACTAGATATAGACCACATCCACTACGCTGCAATGGATGGCTACCTTTGCTTCAATATCTACAAGGGTTGGATGAAGAGCAACAACCAAGTGTGCAGTTCAAGCAAAGAAGTATCGGCCAAAAGGAAGAGGGACAAGGACAAAGTCGAGGACGTGGACGAGGACTCCGAGTAAGGTGGCAGTGTCGTTGCTCATGGTGGTTCTAATGCAGTGTCTACCGGAATAGTTGCAAAGTTTAATTTCAGGTGTGCTTAATTTAATTTGAGGGGTGTGTTGTGCTGAGCCCCCAGTAGAACTATGTTATGTTTCTTCTCGTTACTTTAACTCTTCAGTACATACATACTAGTATTTATTACATTTCATCTTTTAGTTGGTATAGTACTACCACTCGTTTCTTCACATTATATACGTACAATATATATGGCCAACATCATATAGCCAGCAGTTTAGTTGTCAAAGAATTTCAGGGTGCGTGGATCCAAGGGATTTATTTTAGTCTGACTAAAAATAGTCTCTTTAAGTGACTAAAGTTCCAAGCACCCCTGACTAAAGAGGGGCTAAAACTAGTCTTGAGACTAATTTTTTTTACTCAGGGGTACCCTACTAAAATGTGGATTAGTCCTCTCTCTACGCATTTAACTCCTCTCCTTTAACACAGGCGAGTTCTGGATTGGAGGGTTTGGAGGATAATAAATGCTCATTAACTTGATTTTAGCCTTTTTAGTATTTGGATCCAAGCATGGGTGAGGCTAGCATGTTTTAGTCCCACTACTTTTAGTCATGGGACTAAAACGTATCCAAGCACCCTCTTAGTTTTATTTGAGGGGTGGGTTGTGCTGGACACCATTTTTGTGACTAGCCTTTTTAATAGTACTATATGCATAATTTGGCGACGAGCGCTCTCTATATGTACCACCTTTTTTTTAATTTCAAGTTTTGCTCTATGGCGCAATCCATCGATACTACTGCTGTACAAAAGTATACATTTTTTTAAAGGCTATAGGGCAGGACAGTCTAGCTTGGTCGGTTTCACGAGAGGCGAGGGCCTTTGTGATTTGACGGCTAATTACTGCTGAAAGGCGGGGCCTTGTGATTTGACTGCTCGTATAAATGCGACGACGACCTGATCGAGGAGGAGCAAAGAACCGTGTGGTATACTCAAGTTTTCCACTACAGTAGTACTGCGACGGAGGAGCACAAAATAGGACAGCCTAGTGCCATATGGCGATAAAAATGATCTAATTTGCTAGTCATCTCATTGTTAGCATTGTTCTATTCATTCCCTCAAAAAACCATTGTTCTATTCATGCCTCGCAGAGAACGTGACACGTGCGGCGAAACACCCGAAGCAAAAGATGAAACACAGGAGCAAAAGAAGAAGGAAAATTATCACCCCAAATGATCTAATTCGCCATGGAGTTGTAACTGGAATGGGCCACTGTTGGGCCGTGCCACGTGTCGACGTATCATAGTCGCCTTCTGTCCAATGATTGGATGACATCTGTCCCAGCGATGAGCCGACACGTGTTTCCTCCAGCCAATGATGATTTTACACGTGGAAAATCCCCATTGGTCGGGGCTGTTAACGGGTTATCGGATCCAAAACCCGACCCGATAGCTTAACGGCGTTCCATTACGGTGGATGCCACGTGTCGGTCACCCTTGACAAAAGCACTTCTGTGACGTGCGATTTATCGTCATGGAAGTGGACACTTCCGTGATGATAATTTTGGTAATGTCATGGAACACTTCTACGACAGCACAGGTATGACTATCTTGATTCTGTCATAAATTTGTCATGGATGTACATGCATGACAAAAAACGCGACCTACTGTGACAAACACGTATCATCACGGAAGTGTATTTTTTTGTAGTTTATACCATGTTCCATCAAAAGTTACTATGTCAAAATTGTTTTATATGATTTAGGAGCTGGTGTTAGTGTTATGCCTTTCTTTTATATAAAAGACTTGATTTGTATAAACTCACACCCACTGAAATATCATTGCAAATGGCTGACAAATAAACTGCCATACTGTCGCGGGATATCCGCGGCCACCTATGGGACCGGGTGGCCCCTTGCTGGTTCGGCAGGGGGACGTCGTGTTGCACAAAGAGCAGATCAGCGCACGACAGCACGGCAAAAAGCACACGAGAAATTTAACCAGGTTGGGGCCGCCGCGAGGCGTAAGACCCTACTCCTGCTTTGGTGGATTGATGATGGAATGAATGTGGTGGTGCGTAGTACACTTGCCCGGCAAGGGCTGCCTCGGGACTGCAGTGACTACGCGCGTGTAGTGGCTTTGGCTTGTCAAGTTTCTAAATCTCTAACCCCTCCTACAAGTGCCATGGGCCTCTTTTTATAGATTAAGGGGTCACCACAGTGGCAAAGTGGTCATTATCCACTGATATGATAGCAAAGAGTGCTATCATACCTAACTCCGCAGGCTGACAGGGTGCATTAAATGCACCACTTAGAGTCACATCACTGGCTATCCGACAAGGCCTACCAGGCTATCTCGCCAGCTCCGCATCTATTCTCTTGACATGTCACATGACAGGTGTCATCTATGAGTTTCTTCCGTAGGAGATGGCTGCCGTGTGGCGAATGGATGCCACTTAATCATCTTGCGGCTTGACACCGCACTAATTGACGACGTGGGTCATGCTTGAGTGGTTGGCGGGGTGGTTCAGCCCTCGTGAGCCCCGGCAGGCTCTACCGGGGAGTCTTGGTTGCTTGCTTCGGGTGGTGGCCTTGCCCCTTGCCGGGCTCGCCTGCCTAGCAAGGGAGGCCCTTCTTTTGCCGATATCCTATTCCTTTGGCTCAATCTTGATCTCTCTGAGCTACATGTTGGTTCTTCAAGTCTCTTAGTTCTTCGATCTCTGTCTTGAGCTGGTGCTTCAATCTTGATCTTGTGCATGTGCACAGTTGGGGAACAGACCCAGGGTTTGTTGCACCGACAGAAGCCCCCGGGCCTGCCCCAAACGCACTGCTGAGCGTCGTCGGGGTAGGGCCTAACAAGTGCACAGGCAGAATTGCTGAAGGGGTTGATCCCTTGAGGTTTTTCGTTGCTGCTTCATTAGTCTTGATTTCGGGGCAGTTTCCGATTCCCCCGCGCGTGGTGCGCTGCGTCGTGGGAGAACTTCGAACGTGTCCCACGGATTCTCCTCGCCCAACGATCACGGGGCGAAAACTGTCATTCCACTAGCCCCCCCCCCCCCGCCGCACCGCATGCACCTCGCCACGTGCTCCGCATGCATTGGGCGTGGTAGGTGGTGGATGCGGAGGGCACGGGGAGGAGCGTTGTAGCTGAAACCCGAGCGTTGATGGTTGGGGCAGAGGGGCGGCCTAGGCCCTCAGAGCCATAGTGGGTGCAGAGAGGCTATATTGGAGGAGAGGGGCGGAAGTTTCCTGCGGGAGGGGCCAGCCCCTGGCCTCATCTCCCTATAAAAAGGGCCCGGGGTGTTCTTCTTCAGCACACACTCCTGCTTCTCTTCCGTGATCCTTCTTATCTGGCCATGGTGCAACGGCGAGGGCGTGGTGGAGCTCCGGTGGCAGCGACGAGGGCTTCTTCTCGACAGCGCGCCCCTCCTCCCCCGGACCCTGAGGTAGCGGAGCCGTCCGCAAGGAGGGGAGGAACGGGGCATGGTCGTTGTCGCCGCGGTGCTCGAAGAGGAGGAGGACGGGGTGGTGCCCTGACGGCACCTCCACCGGCGGCTCTACCCCCGATGGAAGGCCATGTCGGGGACCAACCTCGAGATTTCATCATTAGGTTGTACAAGCCTTTGCACAGTCGCCTTCGTCTCCCGACCTTCTTTGTGCGGGAGATAGAGCTCGAGCAACCGCGTGCCCTGAGGCTACACATGAGGGGTTATGGGGATGGGAGCACGAGGGTTGATGTCGATTTCCCTGCCCCTCATGTAATGTACCTCCGTCGCAGCTGGAAGACCTTCGCCCGTGCCCACAGCTTCTCGGAGGGGCACATTCTACATTTCAAATTAATGGAGAGGGGCCTGCTCTCCGTCAAGATCTTCGGGCGCTTGGGAAGCCATTTAGGGTGCTGCGTGGAGAGCTCGACCGACGATGAAAGCTCCTCCTCGAGCAAAAGCGACAAGGAGGACAGTGACGGCGATGATGACTGCAGCGGGCGGAGGAGCGACGACTCTGACTCTGGCTGATCATCACCCGCACCATCTTCATTAGGCGGCAGCAGCATCATCTGCACCTGCATCTCCTCCCTGGTAGTGCAATTTGCTGGGGAGTTGGATACAGAGGTGCGGATGGTGCTGCCGGGCTCCTCCAGCAGTCTTCTAGCTGGACTCCGGCAGGCTTCCTCTCGAGCTGCAGCTCCGTTTGCTTTGCCGAGTTCTGCTGGCCCTGGTGGCGGTGGTCGACGGGGTCGCCTTCCGCCATGCTTCCATCGAGGCGTTCCCTCGCGCTTCCGTTCCCTCTGGGCTACCTCTCTTGGAGCCCGATGAGAACGGGCCGGATCTTCGCTTTGTCACTCCTTTTGCCCTCCTCGCCTTCAACGGCTGCACCTAGAAGGAGAGGGACAAGAAAGGGCATCACGGAGCACTTATCTTTTTTCAATCTTAAATCTGTAGGCAATCGCCAAATTTTAATTCAAATAATGTAATCTTCCAAGTCCATCTTTGTGTTTTGTAATGCTTGTACTTGTATCAGCATATGAATGAAAAAGATAAATCTTGCCGGGGACCTGTGCATGTGTACGTCCATGCAGAGGTGGAGTGCCTCTTTAATAAAAATAAACGAGTTACCCCGGCAGGATATCCTGCCGGCACCATCTTTTGTCTATCGGAGAGTTCTGTCAGCCAGGGAACAGACAGAGGGGAGACCCCCCCAACTCCCTTTTACCAAAGGCTACTGTGACCATCCTGACCGAAGCAACATTCGAGTCATGGATGGGAGCACCTAAGTCTCAAAAAGAGAGGCGAGGTTTCCTTATGCAAAGTTATAGCTTTACAAAACACTAATGGACAAGAGGTAAACTTATCTGTTTGGCTTGCCGGGGATTGTCATGTCGTGCAATGTTCTCATTCCTTGTCGAAGTCAAGCTCACGGCAGGAACCTGCAACTCCATGTAGATGAGAATGAATGCATGATGTAATCTTATCTATATGCATATGTGAATGCTCATGAAATGCTTATGCAGTGATCTAGGTGTGCTTGTGCATGCATGCAATCTTAGTTGGGGCCCCCCTACAGCGCTTCTTTATTTTCTCTTGCATGGGGTCATCGCCCCGGCTTGTACAGGGGGTTACATGCAACTTCGGCAAGGCCATGTACAATGGGTGGCTGCCGGGCAGGGCCCGGCAGCCTCTGCGCCTTACGGGTAAAACTTTCAGAGATGCTCAATATTCCATGAGTTTTGTAACTGAGTGCCATCTCCGGTCTCCAGACGGACTGCGCCAGGTCTGGTGACTCGTACTACCCGGTAAGGGCCTTCCCACTTTAGTGATAACTTGTGTGTACCCTTGGCGGACTGAACGCGCCTAAGGACAAGGTGACCTTCCTCAAAACACCGGGCATGAACCCTGCGGCTATGATAACGACGCAGGGCTTTGCTGGTAGCGTGCATCACGCGTAGCATCCCGGAGACGGTTCTCCTCGAGTATCACAGCGTCGTCACGCCGGTGCTGATCCTGCGCTACTTCATCGTAGGCAAGCACTCGAGGGGACCCGTAAATAAGTTCCATGTGGATAACTGCTTCTGCCCCGTAGACCAGGGAGAAGGGAGTCTGCCCGGTAGCTCGGTTAGGTGTCATTTTGAGGGACCAGAGAACTACCGGCAGCTCCTCAATCCACCGCCTGCCGTGCTTCTGCAGCGTATCGGAAGTCCTTGTCTTGAGTCCACGAAGCACTTCAGCGTTCGCCCTCTCAGCTTGCCCATTGCTCCGGGGGTGTGCCACAGAGGCGAATGAGATCTTGTATCCGAGGGCATGAATGTATTGCATGAAGGCGTGGCTCGTGAACTGGGTGCCGTTGTCAGTGATGATCCTTGCCGGAACTCCAAAATGACACACCAATTCTTTTAAGAACTTGATAGTTGACTGAGTAGTCGCCTTCCTCACGGCAGTCACTTCCGGCCACTTTGTAAACTTGTCAATGGCAACGAACAAGAATTCAAAGCCCCCGATTGCTCGGGGGAATGGGCCGAGGATACCGAGCCCCCAGACCGAAAATGGCCATGATAAAGGGATTGTCTGAAGGGCATGGGCAGGCAGGTGTGTTCTCTTGGAATGAAACTGCAGGCTTCACATGTCATGACGAGCTCAACTGCATCTTGATCCAATGTGTGAGCCGCACATTCCTCTGTGAATCTCAGCCAGCAGTTCCTTTCCATCTTCCCGGCAGACACACTTCAATTTCACACCGTTGGGCCTTCTTCTGTATAGAGTGTCATCGACAAACTGATACATACTAGCCCTCCGGGCTACTTTCTCAGCTTCAACTTGGTCGCCGGAAAGTTCTCCAGTTTGGAGGAAGCGGACGATGTGCCTTGCCCAAGTTGGAGCCTGGGGTTCGGCAACAAAGACTAGCAGCACCTCCTTTGCTGTGGGAGCACCAGCCTCGTTCGCGGGGTCCATAGGCCTGGCTGGAGGGGGTGGTCCGGCAGGCCGTGAGGAGTTGTATCCGGCAGGGTCTCTGCCGGGAAAGGATGGCTCTGCCGGGAGAGGCTTGCCGTAGTCCAACTTTCTCCTTTTCCCGGCCATTGTGGCTGGTGATACGGAGGGTTGAGAGAGATGGAGAACAAAAGTTCCTGGTTCCACACGAAGCTTCTGCGCAGCACACTTTGACAGGTGACCAGCTATGTTGTTTTCCGCACGGGGTACATGCTCTATTTGCAACCCATCAAAGTGCTCCTCTAATCTCCTCACTTCCTCGACGTATGCTTCCATCAATGGTATTTGATAATCCTTGTTGACTTGTCACGACACAAGTTGTGAATCTCCTCGAACGATTAACTTCTTGATTCCCAATTCTGCTGCAATTCTGAGCCCGGCAAGGAGCCCTTCATACTCAGTTGTATTGTTGGTGGCTTCTTCCCAGGCAAAGTGCATTTGGTCGACGTACTTCATGTGCTCCCCAGGCAACAAGAAGCACGCCAGCCCCTGCACCTTGTAGGGAAAAAGCACCATCAAAATACATAATCCATTCTTGGGGTGATTCCTTGCCGGGGAGAGCTGTTTCTGTCATCTCTTCATTAGGGGTTGGCGTCCATTCTGCAATAAACTCTGCCAGTGCTCTGCTCTGAATAGTTGATGTGCTCTCAGACTTCAAACCAAAGCTGGATAACTCCAAAGCCCACTCCACTATTCTCCCAGTAGCCTCAGGGTTTCGGGGTATCCTTTGCAACGGGAAACGAGTGACAACCGTAAGCTCATGGGCTTGGAAGTAGTGGCGCAGTTTCCTTGAGGCCATGATGAGGCCAAAGATCAACTTTTGCACGCCAGAGTACCTCGATCTAGCCCCTTGCAACTAGGAGCTAACGAAGTATACTGGGAGCTGCACCACCTTCTTCCTTGTCGTGTCCTTGGGGTCGCACTCGTTGCCGTGCTCACTGCTGTCCTGGTCCTTACCTGACTCTGCCGCGGTCTGGCCGCTCTCTGCTTCATCCACTTCTCGATGTGCTACCAAGGCTGCACTAACCACTTGGTTGGTTGCTACCAAGTAAAGCAGTAACGCTCTTGAGATTTGGGTGCAACCAAGGTAGGTACAGACGATAGGTAGGCCTTAAACTCCTGCAAAGCTGCATCTGCTTCCGGGGTCAACTTCATAGGCCCTGCCTTTTTCAAAATTTTGAAGAATGACAGGGCACGCTCGGTAGACTCTTGGAAATGAATCTGCTCAGCGCAGCAATGCATCCCGTCAAGCGCCTCACATCCTTAACTGTCCTGGGCGTTTGGATCTGCTCAATGGCCTTGATCTTGTCGGGGTTGGCTTCAATCCCCTGATGGGGCACGAGGAATCCAAGTAGCTTGCCGGAGGGAACACCAAATACACACTTCTCCAGGTTAAGCTTCAAGTTGATCTTGCGCAAATTAGCAAATGTCTCCTCCAAATCCTGGATAAGGGTGGCCTTATCCTTGGTTTTGACCACAATGTCATCCATATAAGCTTCTATGTTTCTGTGTAACTGTGGCTCAAAACCCATCTGGACTGTTCTTGCAAAAGTGGACCCGGCACTCTTTAATTCGAAAGCCATGCGGACAAAGCAGTACGTACCACATGGAGTGATGAATGATGTCTTCTCCTCGTCTTCTTTGGACATGAAGATCTGGTGATATCCGGAGTATGCTTCCAAAAAGGAGAGCAGATCACGTCCTGAAGTGGAATCCACAATCTGGTCGATGCGCTGCAACGGAAATGGGTCCTTCGGGCAAGCCTTGTTGAGATATGTGAAATCAATGCAAAGCCTCCATTTCCCATTCACCTTCCGGACTACCACTGGGGTTGCCAACCATGTAGGGTGTAACACTCCTCTGACTAAACCAGCTGCTTCCAGCTTATTGGTTTCCTAGGCAATGAACTGCTACCGCTCCAAGGCCTGCTTTCGAACTTTCTGCTTGATGGGTCAGGCATGCGGGCAGACAGCAAGGTGGTGCTCGATTACCTCCCTAGGAACACCGGGGATATCATATGGTTGCCAAGCAAACACATCGATATTCGCCCACAGGAAGGCAACGAGCCCGCTTTCCTATTTGTCATCAAGGGTGGCACTGATTGTGAAAGTACCATCAATGCCAGCCAGCCCTGCCGGGACCTTCTTCACTTGGGGTGCAGCAACCTTGGATCTCTTGCTATTGGAACACTCCGGCACGTCGTCGAAGGGTGCCGTGCACTCGGAGGGGGCACTCTTCCCGGACTCCTTGCCGGAGGTCCTACAATCCCTCTTCTTTCCTTTGCTTTCCTTGGCGGGAGCTGCTACTGCCGCAGCCTCTGCCGCGACACTATCCCGATACATCTTGTCCACACAGATAATTGCATCCTTCTCATCTAATGGGATAGTGATGACTCCCAGCGGTCAAGGCATCTTCGAAGTGTTATAAGCATAGTGGGATGCTGCCATGACCTTGGCCAAGGCCGGGCGTCCCATAATCCCATTGTATGGCAGGGGGAGATCAACCACATCAAACACAATCTTCTCAGTCCGATAGTTCAGTTCTCCCCAAACGTCACCGACAGCGTAATCTTTCCCTTGGGACGATTCCTGCCGGGATTGACTCCTTGAAACGTGCCGGTAACCTCTAGCTCTTCTTCTCCTATCTGAATCTTGTTGATGACTGCTGGGGAAATCAGATTCAACCCGGCCCCGCCATGCACTAACATCTTTGTGACCTTGAGGTTTTGAATTGTTGGGGAGACCAACAATGGCAAACACCCTGCCGCTGTGGTGCGGCCAGGATGATCCTCCTCATCAAAGATGATGGGCGTGCGGGACCATCTGAGCTGCTTCCAAGCCTCTGGCGCTGGTTCCATAGCATTGACCTCCCGTGCCCATCGCTTGAGTTGGCGATGAGAGGTGTGCAAAGATGCACCTCCATCAATGCACAGGGCGTCAGTGGCCTTCTGAAATTCCTGCTCACTGGTTTCCTCTTCATTCCCTTCATCACTCACATCATCACAGACTTCCTTCCCTTGCCTCCTGGCGGGTTTTCCTTGATTTCGAAAGGGTTTGCCGGGGTGATTTGCTTCACCGCCTCGACCCTTACTGCCAGCAGCATTCTGACCTTTCTTCTTATCATGCTTATCATACTCTGCTCTCTGTCTCTTGGCGGGCTGCTCAACCTGGTAGCACTCTTGAAGGTCGTGGCCTTTGGTCCGGTGGATCTTGCAATACGGCCCATCACCTTTCCCAACTTTTTCCGCGGTAGCGGCTTCCCGGTAGGCAGTGCATGTGGCAGCTTCCTAGCCGGCGGCCTCAGCCTTGGTCTTCTTGCCAGTACTAGGTGAGTCCGAACCTTCTACAGTCATCACTGCCTTATCTCTTGGCTTGTTATTGTGATTCTTGCCCTTTCTCTGACTGGTTGATTCATCTTCATCCTCTGAATCAACATTGATGCAATCCTCCTCTTCGGGCAACTTCCTTCCTTCCTCCATCCGAGCACACTTATCCACCAGTGTGTATAGCTCCTTCACAGTCTTGGGCAACCGTACATTCATCTTAGAACGAATGCGATGGTTGCGCACATTGGACTGGAAGGCTGCTATAACAGCTGCTGGATGGATATTTAGAATATTTCTATGAACTTCACTGAATCTCTGTAAATACTTACGGAGGGTTTCTCCTTCCTTCTGCTGGAGAAGCTGCAGGTCGTTGGGCCTGCCGGGCTCTTGGTGCCCACCGGTGAAGGCACCGATGAACTCGTGGCAAAGATCTGCCCATGACGAAATGGAGTTCTCTGGTAGATGCATCAACACATTGGCCTTGAGGACAAAAGGGAAGTAGTTGGCGAACACCTTCTCATCTCTTCCCCGGCAGCCTGAACAACGATGGTGTAGATGCTCAGGAACTCTGCCGGGTTCAGTCTCCCATTGTATTTCTCAGGTATCTCTGGCTTGAACATGCGAACGGATGACCAACGGACTTGCCGCAGCTCTCGTGTAAAGGCAGGGCAGCCGACCTCGAAAGGTAGGCACCCGCCAACGCCGAGCGCAGGCTCGTCGACGTTGAGGCCGCCGCACCCGTCGGTTTGGCGAAGGTCGTCATGGCTCTCATCCATGGCGTCGCGCGCGTCTCCCCGCCGCCTATCCTCCGAGGCTCGACATTGGCCCGGACGTGCTCGAGGGCCAGAAGAGGCCATCGAGACGTCGTCGGGGTCTTGACGCTGCTGCGCCCGCGTCGGCTGCCGCGATGGGGACTGCACTGTGTGAACAGTCCCCTCCGTTCCTCCAGCAGTGTGGGCGGTTGCTGTCGCTTGGGGAGGTTGTGGTGGGCTAGCTCGTCGCGAGCCCCCAGCTTCGGTGAAACCGAGCAGGCACTAGATGGTGGCACGCCACTCGTCCATCTGCTCGGCGCCGGCGGAAACCTCAGTAGTAGCTGAGCTCACGCCATAGCCTCCGTGGTTGTGCTTGGCATAGTGGTTGATGATGTTGACCGCACCATCGCCTGTCTCTTGACGGTGCCTGGGATGGCGACGGCAGCGGTGGTGCGCCCACGCTACTGCGGGATGACCACCTGGGCAGCAGGCTCACGCGGCAATGGTGCTCGAGGGCTCGCGGCTCCATCGGGCACAGTGGTCGGGTTAGCTCGTCCGGGAAGAGGCGCATGCACCGTGACCGCTCCCGTGGCAGGGGTGCCAGAGGGTGATGGCTCACCCCGGATCGAGCGCCGTTGCTGTGGCTGCACCCGCCAACAGGAGGAGGGGGTGCAAGCGGAGTGACTGAGGGAGTCCTGGATTAGGGGGTCCTCGGGCAGCCGGACTATATCCTTTGGTCGGACTGTTGGACTATGAAGATACAAGATGGAAGACTTCGTCCCGTGTCCGGATGGGACTCTCCTTGGCATGGAAGGCAAGCTTGGCAATACGGATATGTAGATCTCCTCCCATGTAATCGACTCTGTGTAACCCTAGCCCCCTCCGGTGTCTATATAAACCGGAGGGTTTAGTCCGTAGGACAAGGACAATCATACCATAGGCTAGCTTCTAGGGTTTAGCCTCTATGATCTCGTGGTAGATCAACTCTTGTAATACTCATATCATCAAGATCAATCAAGCAGGAAGTAGGGTATTACCTCCATCGAGAGGGCCCGAACCTGGGTAAACATTGTGTCCCCCGCCTCTTGTTACCATCCGCCTTAGACGCATAGTTCGGGACCCCCTACCCGAGATCCGCCGGTTTTGACACCGACATTGATGCTTTCATTGAGAGTTCCGCTGTGCCGTCACCGTAAGGCTTGCTGGCTCCTTCGATCATCGGCAACGATGCGATCCAGGGTGAGACTTTCCTCCCCAGACAGATCTTCGTATTCGGCGGCTTCGTACTGCGGGCCAACTCGCTTGGCCATCTGGAGCAGATCGAGAGCTACGCCCCTGGCCATCATGTCAGGTTTGGAAACTTGAACTATACTGCCAACATCCGCGGGGACTTGATCTTCGACGGATTCGAGCCCATGTTAGGTGCGCCGCACAATCACGACGAGCATGATTTAGCTCTGCCGTCGGACCGTGTTCAGGAGATCACACCTGCAACCACTCCGGCCCTCAATCCGGAACAAATTGTGCCATCTGAGGACGGGTGGATGGACCCCGCCACGGAGGCTGCACACTCAGTGGCGATAGAGCCGAATACTGACTTCACCTCCTCTGAGACCCGTGTTGCCGAACCGTTGGATTCGTCCCCGGCCATGGACTCCGAGCCGCCTGCGTCCGTGCCCATCAAATCCGATTGGGCACCGATCATGGAGTTTACCTCCGCGGATATCTTTCAGCACTCGCCTATTGGCGACGTACTAAACTCGTTGAAGTCTCTCTCCCTGTCAGGAGACCCTTGGCCGAACTATGTCCGGCTAGAGTGGGATGCGGATGATGAAGAAATCACGCCCCACCCACCACCCACTTAGTAGCCACTGTCGACGAGTTAACTGACAGGCTCGACTTCGGCTCCGAAGACATCGACGGTATGGACGACGATGCAGGAGACGAACAAGAACCACCGCCCACAGGGCGCTGGACTGCCACCTCATCGTATGATATATACATGGTGGACACCCCCAAAGAAGGCGATGGCGATAAGACAACGGAGGACAATCCCTCCAAGAAGCAATCCAAGCACCGACGTCAGCGGGGACGCTCTAAGTCCCGCCATAGCAAAAGCAGCGATAGCGGCACAAGAGACAATAACGCTCCAGATAGTGCCGAAGACGACGACAATCCCCTCCAACCAGACCTCGAACGGGAGGATGAACAAGCTAGCCCTCCGGAACAGGCAGCAAACGGAGAATCAGAGGATGACAATTACATGCCTCTCTCCGAAGACGAAGTGAGCCTCGGCGACGAAGAATTTATCGTGCCTGAGGATCCCGTCGAGCAGGAGCGCTTCAAGCACCGGCTTATAGCCACAGCAAAGAGCCTGAAGAAAAAGCAACAATAGCTTCGAGCTGATCAAGATCTGCTAGCGGATAGATGGACTGAAGTCCTGGCAGCCGAGGAATACGAACTCGAGCGCCCAACGCGGGACGATGACCGTCACGCCGGATATGCTAAAAACAAATCCGACAGGGCCGAATACAGCAGACAAGACTCGTATGAACTGCGTCGTGATATAGCCCAGCACAGAGGCGCCGCACACCCCCTATGCTTCACTGATGAAGTAATGGATCACAAATTCCTAGAAGGGTTTAAACCCGTAAACATTGAATCATATGATGGTACTACAGACCCCGCGGTATGGATAGAAGACTTCTTCCTCCACATTCACATGGCCCGTGGGGATGATTTACATGCCATCAAGTATCTCCCGCTAAAACTCAAAGGGCTGGCTCGGCATTGGCTTAATAGCTTGCCGGCAAACTCCATCGGAAGCTAGGAGAGCCTGGCAGATGCATTCCTGGACAATTTCCAAGGCACTTATGTGCGACCGCCGGATGCTGACGATTTAAGTCATATAACTCAGCAGCCAGGGGAATCGGCCAGGAAATTTTGGACCCAGTTCCTAACTAAGAAGAATCAAATTGTCGACTGTCTGGATGCAGAGGCCTTAGCGGCATTTAAGCATAACATCCGTGACGAGTGGCTCGCCCGGCACCTCAGCCAAGAGAAGCCAAAATCCATGGCAGCCCTCACGTCGCTTATGACCCGCTTTTGCGCGGGCGAAGACAGCTGGTTGGCTTGTAGTAACAATACAACAAGCAAACCTGGCACATCAGAGGCCAGGGATAGCAACGGAAAACCACGACGCAACAAACACAAGCGCCGCAAATATGGTGAAAACACCGAAAATACGGCAGTTAATGACGGGTTTAGGGGCTCCAAATCTGGTCAGCGGAAAGGGCCACCCAAAAATAACAATTCGGGTCCATCCAGTCTGGACCGCATACTCGATCGCCAATGCCAAATTCATGCACCCTAGGAACGCCAGCCACCCATACCAACAGAGAATGCTGGGTCTTCAAACAAGCCGGCAGGGCAGGCGCCAAAGACGGAGAAGGGGGGTCTCAAAGCGATGATGGCGACAAAGAGCCCAGATCACCGAACACAGGAGGGCAAAAGAAATTTCCCCCGCATATTCAATCGGTGAATGTGGTAAATACCACCCAGATTACCAACTCGGACCGGATATGCACCCTTAGGGATGCCGACTTAACGGAACTAGTCATCCCACAATATAAACTAGGGCCGGTCACCTTCAACCGCATGGATCGTCCGGTTAACGCCAATCAGGGCAATCCAGCCGCACTAGTCCTCGACCCAATAATTGACGGGTTCCACCTCACACGAGTCCTTATGGACGGAGGCAGCAGTCTAAATCTGCTTTACCAGGACACAGTGCGCATGATGGGCATCAATCATTCGGCGATCAAACCCACTAAAGCCACTTTCAGAGGCATTATACCATGTGTGGAAGTTAGCTGTACAGGCTCCATTACCCTGGAGGTAGTCTTCGGATCACCAGAAAATTACCGTATCGAAGAGTTAATCTTCGAAATCGTCCCTTTCCGCAGTGATTATCAGGCACTGCTCGGACGAACCGCGTTCGCTCGATTCAACGCGGTGCCACATTATGCCTACCATAAGCTCAAGATTCCCGGTCCACGCGGCGTCGTCACGGTTAATGGCAAGGCCGAACCTTCCCTCGGCACCAACAAGTACACACTTGCCCTCGCAGCAGAAGCAACGAGCAGCACCTTGCAGCCGAACCTCGAGTTGACGTCCAGGCTTCCGGACACCATCAAAGGACTCCGAACTGCTTCACGGAAGGATAGCCCGGCTCACCCAGAGCTTAATTAAACACTCCGGCGAAGGCCAGGACAGGCCACACTCAGCGGCTCAACCGCTCTCCAGCACGCAAATATTTCTTACATTTCCTTTGCAAGTTCACCTTTGCGCCGACCAGGATGTGCTATACGGAGGCAGCTTGAACGCGTAAGGGAATCCTTAGACATTCCCCGCAATGACCATCCGGCTATACTACGGATCCGCACTCAGCTTCTTCCCCCCCCCCGGTCTCAGCAGGTTCCGCCATCATATTCCTTTTTTATCACATTACTTGTACTCATACGCATAGACGTACTATTCAAATACAACATGTTGATTTATACGATGTTTACCTGCTGTTATTTCTTATCGAAATTCTTTTGTCAAGCGGCATCCGTACACAGCGATATGCCTGAAAATATGCCAGGGGCTTCGTTTTACCCATAACACGGCACTAAAGTCCGAACACCTTCATGGAAGTTCGGCACCCCAAACCTATAGCATTATATGCATCGGCTCCGAATCATGTCTTGGGTCAATAGTTGGGTTTGCCCGGCTCCCATGTTTTGGTACCTTACGTTCCGCTATATCGGCTAAGGTGGCACTGGGAGAACTACTGCGATTGTGTCCCGGTTCTTCCGGACGAGCACCTCAGTAGAGAAAGCCGAAAATTGACTGTCATGATACGGCGAGAGCAGGTCAGCTATTCGAGAGGTCACAAAAAGGATTTCTCCCGCATAATGCCATAACCAATGCAGCGTGCGATGGATCGGTTTTCCCTCCGAACAGGTGCTTATAGAGCCCCTAGTACGTTCTTCCGAACACCAGGGGCTGCGCCTACCTTACTAAAGCTCCTATGGCTAAGTGAGAGTGATAAAGACCTATAGTCCGATTGCCTGGTTCGTTGTGCTGAGAACCTCCTTCGAAGGACCCAAAACTGGGATAAAGAGTGCTCAGGTTTATCCCGAACACCCCTGTAATTCTTACGTGGGGGCAGAAGCCGACGACTGGCCAACTCTCAGGTTTAACATATAAAACGGCCGCACAGGAGGGTAAACTTTTATATAACAGGCAACAAATAAATGACCTTCTTCAAACATTACAAAGGACCACATGATTGGCATTCATGGAAATATAATGTCCTTGGTGCATAGCTCCGCTGCAAGGTAGGATCCTTTTAGGACACCCTCATAATATAATTCGGGCTTGCGGTGCTCCTTCCCCTCTGGCGGTCCTTCGGTCATCAGCTTTTCGGCATCCATCTTCCCCCAGTGCACCTTTGCGCGGGCGAAGGCCATTCGCGCACCTTCTATACAGACCGACCGCTTGATGACGTCAAGTCGAGGGCAAGCGCTTACGAGCCGCTTCACGAGCCCGAAGTAGCTGCTTGGAATCGGCTCGGCAGGCCATAGCCGGATAACCAAATCTTTCATGGCTAGTTCCGCCGCCTTATGCAGTTCGATCAACTGTTTTAGTTGATCGGTAAAAGGCACCGGATAATTCGGTGCCAAATACTGCGACCAGAAGAGCTTATCTGCAGTGTTCCTTTCTTCTGCTCGGTAGAATTGGGCGGCATCTGATATGCTGCGAGGTAGCTCGGCAAATACCCCTGAGAAATCCGGATGCAAAATTAGAAACATAGTTTTCCCCTCAAATACTTGCTTTACACGGAAAAAGCCTTACCCGCCGCGATCTTTCTCGCCTCTTGGATCGCCTGCAGGGCGCTTTGGGTTTCCCCCCGAGCATCGCTCGTGGCCTGATGCGCCTTGATGAGTTCGGATTCTTTCTCCGTTAAACTCTGCTCCAAGGTCTCGCATTTCCTCACGGCTTCTTGCAGCTCCTGCTCAGCTTTAATAACCCTGGCCTCGTGCTTTTCACGAAGAGCCTGTTTTGTGGCTGCCTTTTTCTCGGCCTCGGCACGGCCTTCTTAAGGGCCTCGACTTCAGTCACAATCCCTAGCACAAATCATGAATCTTATTTCATACTGAAAATTCATTTGCAATAAAATGCGTGCAAGGCTTGTACATACCTTGTTTATCTCTCACCTGCATTCTCAATTGGCCAAGTTCTTCTTTAGCCCGCTCCATACTTTGATTTAGTCCGGAGATCTCCGCAGCATGAGAGGCAGCAACCGCTACAGACGCCTGCCTATAACAGAAGAGATATCAATGTTATTCAATGAGTCTTCCTGCGATCATTAATTCAATCCTCTGTCCGGTTCTTTCTTTCACCGAACAGTGTATCAGGGGCTACTATCTATACTATGGCACTCCTTGAAAACTCATAAAACATACCTCAAAGCCTCTTATAAGGCTGGTACAGGCTTTGTTCAGTCCACTCTCAGCTGACTGAATCTTCTCAATCACCGAACCCATAAGGGCACGGTGTTCATCAACGATGGAGGTGCTTTTCAGCGCCACCAACAAAGCATCCGACACCTCTGGTTGGACAGAGGTTGCCGAGGGAACAGGCACGCCCCCTCCAGCCGAGGGAGGCTGCCTGCTTGATTCTAGAGCCGTATAGATCTCCGGAATCGCATCCGGCTGGGAGCCGAACTCAGGATGGCCCCCGCCGTTAGCTCCCATGGGAATCTTTTCCCCCATGTGTCTGGCCCCTGAGGTTTGACCTCCAGGCGCCGCCTTCACGGTCTTTTCCTCTCCTCCTTGGCCGGGGTCCTTCTGGGACGAAGCCTTGGTGTTATGCACCTGTTTGGAGGAAGGGGCCTTTGGGGGCGTCCCGCTCTCCATAGAATCTGAGCTCAGCGAGTCCTCTGATGAGGATTGTTTGGTACGGGACCTCGCCGAACTACAAAAAATATGGCTTAGGTTAAAATACTATGCCATGATGAGTCTGGACGCCTAAAACGTACTCGGATTTTATATACTTACGAGTTCACCAGCGGCTGGGCCCTGGGATCCCACGCCGAGCCACTGTCGCCGCGGGGATTTTGGGCAGCTCGGCCTCCAGGTGTACGGAGGCCATCCTCTTCTTTCTTCCCCCTGCAGGGGATTCATCTTGCTCCTCCTCCTCGTCCTCTTCGGAGGCGGAATGGGCATCAGAGCCTTCGGATATTGTGTCTGAAGTGCCGCGGCGACGAAGGCCACCCCGGGTCTTTTTGGCCTCCTTCTCGGCCATCTTCTTCGGCACCTTGTAAGGCGCCATGACCGGCATCATCATCAGAAGTGGGACGGCCGGTTCTTCGGGCAACGGGGCCGGACAATGGATCCGCTCCGCCTTCTTCGTCCAGCCCTGGGAGAGTTGTATAAAACACGTTAAGCGCTTCCTTTGGGTTACGCGGATAAAAAAGTTTGATGACTTACCGAACTTGCCGGGCGGGACAGTTGGTACCCGCGGTCCTCGGCGGAGTCCGGCCATGATTTGCTGGACTAGAAAAGCACCTTCCACATGTCCTTGTGCGAGGAGCTGAAAAGCTCCCGCAAGGTTTGGTTCCTGGCCGGATCGAATTCCCATAGATTGCAAGTCCGGTGTTGACAAGGTAGGATCCGGCGAACTAACATCACCTGGACTACATTGACGAGTTCAATGTTCTTGTCTCCCATATCTTTAACGCGCGTCTGGAGCACCGATAGTTCGTCGGACGAGGACCAGTCCAGGCCTTTCTTGACCCAGGATGTAAGCCGCATGGGGGCACTGGATCAAAACTCGGGAGAGGCGGCCCATTCCATGCCGCGCGGCTCGGTGATATAAAACCACTGCTGTTGCCACTCCTTGACAGAATCATTAAAGATTCCCGTTGGCCATATGACATTGGGCATCTTGCTCACCATAGCACCCCGCACTCGACGTGCTCGCCGCCCACCACCTTGGGCTTCACATTAAAAATCTTCATCCATAAACCGAAGTGCGGCGAGATGCAGAGAAAAGCCTCGCACACGACAATAAATGTCGAGATGTTGAGGAAGGAATTAGGGGACATATCGTGAAGATTGATCCCATAGTAATACATGATGCCGCGAACGAATGGGTGGAGGGGAAACCCTAGCCCGCAAACAAAGTGAGGGACAATCTACCCCGCCGTCGGGAGATGGTGGCTGTCACGACCGGTTTTTCAATAAAATATTTATTGAAAGACCAATCCCTTTTACGGACCAGTAAAGAAGAATTCCTTCTCACTGGTAGACAATATCTTGGTCACAGAAGAAAAAAATACCAGGAGTACTGAATATAATACAAGGTTGAGCGGAGACTGCTCAACAAATTTATTTCATGAACGCCGATAAAACATAACGGCGGATAGGGTGGCATGACTACTAACTTACGATAACAACGGTGGTGGAAATATCACCGCGAAGTGGGTGAAATGACTCCTGAAAACTACAGCTCTTCGAGCGTCGGAGTGAGGCTCGAGGAGACTTATTGCGGGTGGCGGAAGCGTATATAATACAAGTGACCAATATCCGGGATCGCACAGGACTGACTGGGACTCCTCTAGGCGTCGGACGCACTATCAAACTCTTCATCCAAGAGATCGCCTTCGTCAACATCTGGCCAAATCAACAAGCCAGGTGAGTACTATGAAAGTACTCGCAAGACAGTTCGGACATAAGATATAACAAATGTAAACATGAAGCACATGAACAGATTAACAAGTGCGTTCAGATATAGAGATAATAATGCATGGGAAAATAACAGAGAAGTCGGGCGGTAGTCCTCCCGAAATCCCAAAATAAATACTGGGTGCCAAACGAGGGTCTGAATGACGACTCGAGAGGAAACTGCAAGAATAATAATGCCGCAGTCGGGCGTCGGGGCGACACCACATAAAGGGCTTATAACAGAAAAATAAAGGCAGTGTGTGCCACAGTCGGACGTCTGAGCGACATCACGTAAAGGGCTTATATTGAAAGTAAGAGACGAACATGCCACAGTCAGACGTCTGAGCGACATCACATAAAGGGCTTATATTGAGAGTAAGAGACAAACATGCCGCAGTCGGACGTCTGAGCGACATCACATAAAGGGCTTATATTCAAAACTTAGTAGTTCATGAATTATAAATCATATCAAGAGAACAAGCAGACATGAGGTAAACAACAGGGTTAGTCCATCCACAGGAATAACGTTCAGCCAAGTCTACTACTCTAGCTTGCTTACCGGAACGAAGAATATACCACGAGGTTATGACATAAACATGGATACGCTGATCACGATACTTGACTATGGATACGATGACTCGAAAGGATTTGACTCTACAGAGTTTGTACTTTAACCACAGCCAACGGATTTCAGTAGTCACGGGGACTAGTTCCGTCTACGGTGTTTTGGAAGAAACACATCTAACCAGTACACACCCATTCAACATTTCCGAAGCCAGGAATCACCCTTAGCAACGTTCAAGAAAAACCTTGAGACGGGGAGGCTACAACCTCGCGTAGCATGGGATCAAATTTCTATACGCGCGCTCTAAGGGGTGCCCCCCTCTCAGTCCCAACCGGAAACACCCATGCCCCCTGACCGGATGACTGGCTTTAATCCAGGGCCATGGAACCATCATCCCGGCCCCTCTATTTGGTGTGTACACGGAAAGAGGTTACCAACTTACTAAACCGCATTCTGGCAGAGAACATGTGGTAGCATGGAAGGGGGAAGAACGATAACGTGATTCCGTCCACGTTAACGTCGGAATTTAACGGATGTCGTAAGGCTGGCATGCTACAATAGTACCACCTTACTGCCCTTCATGTCACCACATGACTAGGCCATCTCTCATCGGAGATCACCGTAACTTAGGAACACACGGGTAGTTGCCACACATGCAACGAGGTGCTCACCGATACTCGTATGCCATGCACAACCTTCCATGCAATCATGCAAACACCTATCTTATCAAAGGTTCAAACATGCTTGCCTGGTTCGGAGAAGTCGGAGTCTAGCTCGGCGAAGTTCGCGGCTCCGCCACCTGTTCCGGAACCTACGGTATAGCGAAGAAGCATACTAACGTGAAAACCAACGCGTGCATAAAAGTTGTTCCAAAATTTTTCCAAATAAATCCCATAAAAAATAGACAAAATTATAAGATTGTCAGAAAAAGAATCACTCAAAAATCACTTTTTATTAAAAAGTTATAAGGGTTTCTGTCCAGGGACTCATCTGTAATGAAACAGAGAAGTTCCAGGGGCTTAACTGAGAAAACAGAAAACGCTTCGGAAAGAAACGCGCCAGCTCAAAGAGAAAACGTATTTGCCCGAAGGCGCCAACAGAAAACGTTTCGAGGGAGAAGAGAATAGAGGCTGACAGGGGGGTCCACATGTCAGGTTTAAAAAGTTCGCCGGCGCCCGAAGACTGCGGTGGTCGCCGGTGTCGAACCACGGCGAGACAGGGAGATCAGAGCGTACCAAGAGCTTCAGCGTGTCCTTCCGTGTCGGTGGGTGGTGGACTCGACCGACGGAGAGCACCACGTCGACGGCGACACTTTCTCCGGCGGACGGCGGCTCGGGTGATGGTGGAGAACTCCGGTGGGTGCTGCAAGCTCCGAATTGAAGCGCGGGTCAGGAGAGTGGATGCATAGGGAAGCTACTGGCAAGAGTTGAAGGGTGGAGGTGCACGCACGGGAGCGAATCAAGCTGGATCCCGTGGCGGGTCGCGGCGGCCGGAGTCGGGGAAGAAAGCTCCCTCGGGGCTCTTCCAGTGGCTTGGTGTGGTCTAGGTGGAGTGCAGAGGTGGTGTGGGTTCGAGTTGAAGCTCGGGGCCTCTATTTATAGGCGGATCGAGGGGGTGGCCGTGGACGGGGTTGCTCCGGCGAGCAATTACGGCGAGGCAGTGTCTTGGCAGGGAGCTTAAGTGGCCAGGCAGCATCAGTGAGGTGTACTGGTGCCGTTTCCCCCGCTAATCCCGGTCGGTCTTGGCGTAATGGCGCCGGTCCATGATGGGGTGGCCGCACGGGCACGACGGCGGCAGAGAGCGCGCTCCGCGCCCAGCGGTTCACGACGAGGGTGGCAGCGCGCACTGGGGAGTGGGTGGCCACGCGGCGGCATCCGGTGGCTTGGGCGGCGCTGGGTGGCGCCGTCTACGCTGCGCCCCTCTCTGGCGGCCGCAAAGCCGCCGCTGCCGTCGGTCACGGGGCGGCGCACCTCCTCCTGCTCGTCGCCGACGTCCGCAAGGTTCTAGGGGATCGTGCGGCGCAGGAACAAGGGGGAGGGGACGGGGAGCAAGGCGACACCGGGGCACTGGCGAGATTGAGATCGAACACTGAAGAAAACGACAGTGGTTTCAGACACTGTTAACTGTACTTGACTGAACTTGATAGCAACAGTGTCCAGCAGGTGTTCGATGAAATGATTTGGTAAGCAGAAATTTTTTCCTGGAGCTGGGACTTGGTGAGGTGACCTCTCAATGCACCCAGAGGCTGCCTGATTTTTCTCAAAATTTATGGAGAAGGATTTGAATGAATTTCATCAAATTTGGCAAAACTGGTCCAAACTTGGAGCAAGTATAGTTTGAAAATTTTGAACTGAAGACCAGTGGATCTTCATGGATCTTAGTTGAGGGCTCAAAGGACTAGGAAGGGAAATTGGTTTGGGGGCAAAAATCAAAACAGAAATGGTAGCTCCTTTGTAAATCTCCAAGGGCTAGAATAGAAGGCAGAAATTGTTTTGATATGATTTAAATGGAAAATAATCATATGGGGAGGTTCAACTTGCTGGATTTGATGCAAATCATGATCCAAAGATGAGGGAAGGTTTAGGAGAGTGGATTTGCACTAAGGTCATGGCATGAGAGATTTGTTGAAAGGGGCAAGGAATCACTTCAAAAGCCATAGGGCATTTTCAAAGGAATTTTCAAAAGGCATTTTTCCCAAGTGAAAAGTATTTTGGTTTGAGTCCAAATAAAAGGAAAGAACCTCCAAGACCAACATCAAGTCTTGGGGGAATTCCAAATAAAACCCTTGCCAAAAAAATATTTTGAAAGGGAGGGTTCTTTTGAAGAAAAATTTAAAACACCTCCCTCAAGTCAAGTAAATTTTTTTAAAAGGCCAAATAAAGTTTTGGGTGTCACAACACCTACCCCCTTAGGAATAATCTCGTCCTCGAGATTTCAGCTGCTCCTTGAATAGATATGGATATTCTGTCTGAAGAAAATCTTCCCTTTCCCATGTAGCTTCATCCTCAGTGTGGTTGCTCCACTTCACTCTGAAATTTTTTGTCATTTTCTGACGGGTCCTCCGTTCAGACACTTCCAATATCTTTACTCGCCTTTCTCTGTAGGTGAGGTCTGGTTGTACATCGATGCTCTCATGGGATACATGCTTCTCCGGGTTACTTACACATTTTCTCAATTGTGAGACGTGGAATACGTCATGGACGTCTGACAGCTCCTTGGGTAGGTCTAGCTGGTAGGCTACCGTGCCTCTTCGTGCAATTATACAGAATGGTCCAATAAATCTCGGGGCTAGCTTCCCCTTAATTTTGAACCGTTGCAGGCCCCTCATGGGAGACACTCGTAGTTATACGGAATCACCGGGTTCAAAGCTGACCTCACGATGTTTTTGATCGTAGTAGCTCTTTTGTCGGCTTTGAGCTGTCTTGAGTCTGTCCCTGATCTGTTTAACCTTCTCCTCGGCCTCCTTGAGCATGTCTGGGCCGAAGATACGACTGTCTCCTGTCTCTGACCAATTTAGTGGGGTACGACACCTCCGTCCGTACAATGCTTCGAAGGGTGCCATTTGCAGGCTGGCCTGGTAACTGTTGTTGTAAGCAAACTCGGCATACGGCAAACTTTCTTTCCAACTGGATCCATAGGTGACCACACAGGCTCTCAGCATGTCCTCTAAGATTTGGTTTACGCGTTCCGTTTGTCCATCAGTCTGAGGGTGGTACGCTGTACTGAATGCTAGTTGCGTGCCCAGAGCTTGTTGCAAGTGATCCCAAAATTTTGAGACAAATTGAGTGCCTCGGTCGGATATTATAGTTTTTGGGACTCCATGTAGACAGACTATACGAGAGAGATATAGCTTGGCTAGCCTTTGTGTGGAGTAGGTCGTCTTTACGGGAATGAAATGGGCTACCTTGGTTAGCCTATCTGTGATGACCCATATGGCATCATTTCCGCGTTGCGATCGAGGTAGTCCGACGATGAAGTCCATCCCAATCTCATCCCATTTCCACTCAGGTATCCTGTTTGGTTGTAGCAGCCCTGCTGGCTTTTGATGCTCAGCTTTAATGCGCTGACAGGAATCGCAACAAGCAATGAATGCTGCTATATCCCTTTTCATACCGTGCCACCAAAATCTTTCCTGAATGTCCTTGTACATTTTGGTTCCTCCAGGGTGGATCGAGTATGGAGCGGTGTGGCTTTCGGTTAAGATTTGTTGCTTGAGTTCCTCAATGTTAGGTACGCAAAGTCTGTCTCCGTACCATAATATTCCTTCACTGTCTGTGACGAACTCCGAAGCCTTACCAAGGTTCATTTTCTTCTTTATACCTTCGATGCTGGGATGTCCCTGTTGAGCCTTCTTAATTTGTTCCACTAGGGTGGGTTGTTTCTCCAGATTTGATACGGTGCCCTCAGAGACTAACACCATGTTGAGCCTAGCGAACTCTTGCTGAAATTCAGGCCTCAAGTTTTGGGGACCGTCGTTGTCCGGGCTGGGGTTTCGACTAAGGGCATCGGCCACTACATTTGCTTTCCCTGGATGGTAGTGAATACCGACATCATAGTCCTTGACCAATTCCAACCAGCGTCGTTGGCGTAAGTTTAGCTCCGGTTGAGTGAAAATATATTTAAGGCTCTTATGGTCCGTATATATTTCACAGCGATTTCCCAACAGAAAGTGCCTCCACTCCTTGAGTGCATGTATGACTGCTGCTAGCTCCAAGTCATGTGTTGGGTAATTTTCCTCATGTTTTCGCAGCTGCCTGGAGGCATACGCGACAACTTTGCCATCCTGCATTAGTACACATCCGAGGCCTTTTCGGGACGCGTCACAATATACTTCAAAACTCTTGTGTATGTCTGGCACGGTTAATACCGGTGCGGTTGTTAGCTTCTTCTTAAGTTCTTGGAAGCTTCTCTCGCATGCTTCCGTCCATACAAATTTCTTGTCCTTCTTGAGCAACTGTGTTATTGGTTTTGCCACAGTGGAGAATCCTTCAATAAATCTTCTGTAATATCCGGCCATTCCCAGGAAACTCCGCACATCTGTAACGTTGGCGGGCGGCTTCCAGTCAAGTATGGCTTTGACCTTGTCTGGGTCTACGGCCACGCCTTCTTGGTTTAATATGTGGCCTAGGAAACCAACTTGTCTTAGCCAAAATTCACACTTGCTAAATTTGGCATACAACTGATGTTTCCTCAATTCTCCCAAAACAATTCTGAGATGCTCAGCATGCTCTTCCGGTGTCCTTGAGTAAACCAGAATATCGTCAATGAACACCACAACAAATTTGTCCATGAATTTCATGAACACTTTGTTCATGAGGTGGATGAAATATGCGGGGGCGATCGTTAGACCAAAAGGCATCACTGTGAATTCATATAATCCGTATCTGGAGGTGAATGCTGTTTTAGGGATATCTTCTGTCCGTACTTTCAATTGATGATATCCCGATCTCAAATCAATTTTTGAGAACACCTTGGCTTGTGTGAGCTGGTCAAACAAATCATTTATCCGTGGCATCGGATATTTGTTTTTGATGGTGACCATATTGAGAGCTCGATAGTCAATACACAGTCTCAGTGTCCCATCCTTTTTCTTAGCGAACAACACTGCCGAACCCCATGGTGAGGAGTTGGCTCGAATAAATCCTTTGTCCAATAATTAATTTATCTGCTTCTTCAACTCCACCAATTCTGAGGGTGCCATTCTATAAGGTTTCTTATAGATGGGAGCGGTGCCAGGTGCTAGTTCGATGCTGAATTCTATCTCTCGGTCTGGTGGCATGCCTGGCAGTTCTTTAGGAAATACGTCAGGAAACTCGCATACCACTAGAACTTTTCTCAGTTCTAAAATGTCCACTTTGTGCAGTTTTGGTTGCCGTGACCGTGGCCTTGCATGTCGGGTTCCTCCTCCGATTACTTCAAAGCACCTGACTTAGAGAGCTGTATTTGGCTTGTGATTTAATGTCATGCCCTTTGGCTTCTGTGCCTCCATTGCTTCTGCTTCCACATGTCGAGCGAATACGAGAGGTCAGGGTATTTTTCACATAACACCCCGGCCATGCAAGAAAGGCATCTATTTAAAGAGATTGGATCTCAGATCCCATTCCACATCCAGCGGAAAATCCTTAGAGCTTGCCAGGAGAAACCATTCCAACATGGCTAGCCTTCCCAGCTCTTCCTCCCGCCCCCACGGCTCCGAAAAAGGTGACTGGGAGAGATGCTCAGTATCCCACAATCGGTTGGTCAAGCTTCAAACGCAGGGATTCCTCCCCCCCCCCCCCCCCGCGGATCTAGTCCCTATTCGGGCAAGATTGACCTCCTTCTCTGGCAAAGCCCTGGCGGAAAATTTCCCCAATCCAACCAGGGGGAACGGGTGTGCTTCGCTTCCTACTTGTTGAGGGGCGTCGGGTTTCCAATCCACCCCTTTCTCCAAGGACTCTTGGAGTATTATGGCCTCCAGCTGCACGACCCCACATCGACCTCAATCCTGCATATCGCGGGATTTGTTGCTCTTTGCGAGCTACTCCTGGGCTGTGAGGCCCATTTTGATTTATGGAGAAAGCTATTCTGCCTCGTCCCTCACACCCAAGAGGGATCGGTATTCGAGGTGGGCGGCACTGAAGTATGGCGCATAGCCGGGACCGGATACTTATCCGGCACACCGAAGAAGGCATCCGAAGAGTGGCCCTCAGATTGGTTCTATATTGAAGACTTCGCTCTCCCTGACCCAATCCGCATGGGTCTTTCCAAATTTTCCAGTGCTCCATTGAAGAAACGCCACAGCTGGCGCCCTCGGAGCCTCGAGGAGGAAGATAGCGTAGAAGTCCATTAATTAATGGGCAAGATAAGGACACTCGCCCAGTCCGGATTATCAATAATTGAGGTAATGGCGACTTCCATAGTGCGGGGTGTCCAGCCGCTCTAATTCAGAGGGCTCCCTATGTGGCACTATAATGGGGAAGACGACGCCTCATGCTGCGGACGGAAGGGTCCGAACACACCTGCCGCTTTGGCAAAAATATTGGTCAAACTATATAAAGGGGAGAAAGAGGTGTTCTCTCGCCTTAAACGCCAAGATGGATTTTCCATGTACAATCCTCGTAGCCGGGTGAGTTTTAATCCCACCGCTTTACTCAATCCTCCCCTGAGTCAATTTTGATTGACACTAACCCGTCCATTTGTAACAGGAATGGCGAAAGGCCATTGAGGGGATCTATAGCCCTGCTCCACAGCCGGCGAACCATAACGGGGACCTTGACCCCAGATTCGAAGAGGATCCGGACATATTTGTAGAGCTTGAGGAGGGACTATTTTACCAGGCGAGCTACGATGGCACAGAAGTGGCCATCATAGCCGACTATCCCGGCCTCCTTCCTGCCTCACATGTAAATAATCAGGAGACATCTCCTGCGAAAGAGCTTCCTCATTCTGCCTCACCCACCGCACTGTCTCGTGCTCCAAAGGGGAGGCGTTCGGCGAGCCATGCTACACCGGAGGCGACTCATAAGAGAGCAACGCCAGCGACGGGTAAGCCTTCGAAGAGAAAGGCAAATGAAAACACGACCAAGCCTTCATCAAAGAGGTATAGCTTTTCAAATACGCCCCTTGGCCATCACATCAAACTGTGACATTGTCCACTGCGTCTTATCAGGAAGAGCGTTTGCCGGACTATGTCCGGGGATCCTGCCGGTCGTGCCTCCACCAGTCAGGTTCCGGATCCTGCCTTAAGGACGGAGGCTAACATGGGAGTGACGCTGGATTGTCCTTCCACAGAGGATTCGGATGATATGTCGTCACGAATTCCTCTCCGTGACCCCGACTTTTCAGAAGAGGCATTCAATGCCTTCAGCTCGGCCGATGCATACATCCGAGCTGCTCGGGATGGGCTCACCAGAGCCACAGACCAGCATTTAAAAGATATGTGGGTAAGTACAGATTTGGTAATCATATACCAGTAGCGCCCGAGACTTGAAGCAGTTGGTACAACTGATTTTAGGATCATCGTATAATCAGGCACTCACGGAGAGGAATAGCCTGTTGTCCCAAGAGCTGGAAAAGTTTCAGACCCGGCTGGCTGCGGTTACCACCGAACTGGAGAAATCCAAGAAGGCAACGCCTGGTAATATTCGCTTCCATCCAGAAAAATGTAATCATATACCAGTAATGTTAATCTGTTTGCGTTTTCGATGACAGGATCAGCAGATCAATTGGAAGGGGCACTAAAAGTCGCGCAGGCGGGCGAACGAGAGGCCAAAAGGCAACTGGCCGCAGGCGAACATGTGCTGACACGAGTCAGGGATGAAAAGAACAAGCTGCAGGACTCCAATACCCTGCTGGGCGAAGAGCTAAAAGATGTGCGAGCCCAGCTAGCTGACGCTGTCAAGGAGGATAGGAGGCTACGAGGCGGCATATTTAGTATGCTTTTGAACTTATCTTCGTGTAATTCAGCAAAGAAATGATATAACATATTAATGTTTGTAGGTATGCTGACCGGCCGTCCCGGAGAGGAAATGTCCGGCTCTCAAGGCGACTTGCTGCAAGAGTTGTCCCAACTGCACGAGCGAGCTCGGCAGGCAATGCGGAGCATTGCTAAAGCTTTGTGGCCATCCGCCACTCCTCCAGGAAGTATGGAGGAGCTTGTGAAGCTATTCCAAGGAGCTCGGCGGTGCTTCCGATTATGGAAGATATCGGCCTGCCGAGAGGGCGCGCGAGAGGCCTGGGCTATGGTAAAAACACGGTAAACCAAGCTTGATCCGAATCATATGGCCCGGGTCAGACCATTGGGGTCAGATGGAAAAGAAGTTCAAGTTAGTCTGGTATATGACCAGGTAAAGATAGCCGCCAAGTATTCCCAACAGGATTGTAAGCTAGATAGCCTGTTGGATGGCATAGAGGAAGAAGTGTTTTAGTCCAAGTGACTATGTACTTCAATTGACGAATTTGTCCCTAGCCGGATTGTACAACAATTGTCATGGCAGACCTTTTCGCTTCGACCTCTTGACCCGAAGGTGCGGGGTGCTTCCGAATACCTGCTCGGTAATATAGACCGGGGTACGCGTGGAAACCAGGCGTAGGGGTCATAGTTGCTTGAACAGACAAGTTGAATCCGGCAAGCTATGTTATATTACATGTTGATTGTAAGAAACATCTTCCAGGGAGAATAGTTCCGTTAAGGGTTCCTTTCCCTAGGCGGACATGCGTTAGTATGCATGTCCGAACTGTGATTGAAAAAATCACAGTATACATAAGGTCTGGGGGTTCATAGTGTAACAAGTGTAAAACATCTTTAGTTTGCCGACCGAATATTCCCTTAAGAACGCTAGCTTTCAGCTTCACCCAGTCTAAGGTACACGTCCGGATGACCCGGCTGTAACAATCGCAGAGGTGCTCCCTTTATGCCCTAGCCGAACTAACGGGATCGTAGGGCATAAGCACAGGAGCCAGGCAACCCATCTTGCCAAAAACTTAAGTCTTAACGATGCATATAATGGCGAAGAAAAGGTACATATGCGGAAGAGGACACATATGTGCTGAGCTTGATGCTCGAAAAGTAATAATAAGCTTCTGTAAAAGAAGCCTCCAGGTATTATGATTGTATACATTTAAGGATGTGCACATCATAGGTGTGCGGCTTGGCTGCACAAGAGCTATAGAGCTAGAGAAAAAAGCAAAGAGAGTAAAAATGGAAACAAATGGAGAAGAAGAATGAACAAAGAGTACGGCTCTAGGCGTAGAATCTTCAGAGTCTTAAGGCATTCCACGGGTTCGGCTCTAGGCGATTGTCAGATGCATCACGTAGGCGGTACGCTCCTCCAATTAGAACCTCATCTATGATGAAGGGACCCTCCCACTTGGGCTTGAGTTTGTCCTTTTTCTTTTCTGGCAGGCGTAGAACGAGTTCACCAACATTATAAGTCTTGGCCCGCACTTCTCTGCTTTGGTATCTGCGAGCCTGTTGTTCATAGAATGCAGAACGGGCTTTTGCAACCCTCCTCCAAGGCATCTAAACTGTCCTGCCAATCGAGCTCGGCCTCTCTCTTTTCGTACATTCGCACTCGAGGTGAGTCATGAATGATGTCGCAGGGCAAAACGGCCTTTGCGCCGTACACCATGAAGAATGGTGTGTATCCGGTAGTGCGATTGGGCGTGGTCCGTAGCCCCCAGAGTACGGAGTCGAGCTCCTCAACCCAGTGCTTGTCTGATTCTTTCAACGACCGCACTAGTCTGGGCTTAATGCCACTCATAATAAGACCATTAGCTCGTTCGACTTGACCATTTGTTTGTGGGTGATAGACCGAGGCGTAATCGAGCTTAATGCCCAATTTAGCGCACCAGGATTTCACTTCATCGGCTGTGAAATTGGAGCCATTATCGGTGATGATGCTATGTGGGACACCATAACGATGCACGACAACGTATATAAAGTCTATTACCGGTCTGGATTCGGCCGTTTTTACTGGTTTGGCCTCTATCCATTTTGTGAATTTATCTACCATGACTAGCAGATATTTTTTCTTATGGCTTCCCCCTTTAAGGGGTCCGACCATATCAAGCCCCCAGGCTGCAAAAAGCCAAGTAATGGGGATTGTTTGTAGAGCGGTAGGCGGCATATGGCTTTGATTAGCAAAGAGCTGGCATCCGACGCAACGTTGGACCAAGTCATGTGCATCTGCTCGGGTTGTCAGCCAAAAGAAACCTGTACGTAAGGCCTTACTTACAAGGGCCCAAGCCGCGGCGTGGTGACCGCCGAGACCAGCATGGATTTCAGCCAGGAGTTGTCGTCCCTCTTCTTCGGAGATACATCTTTGAAGAACTCCGGTAGCACTTTTCTTGGAGAGCTCTCCATCATGGACCTTGTAGGCTTTCGAGCGTCGAACAATGCAGCGAGCCTCATTCTGGTACTCAGGGAGCTCTCGCCTATTAAGGTAGGACAAGAAGGGTTCGGTCCATGGGGCACTTACTGCCATTATTATATGGGCCAATGGTGTTATTTCGGTGGCTGAGCCCCCAATGATATCGGTATAGCGTTCAGAATCTGGGGGTATAATCGGATCCGGACTAGTGTTGTCGCTCTCATCCTGCCATACCACGGATGGCTTGAAGAGCCTTTCCAAAAAGATGTTAGGCGGGACGGGGTCATGCTTGGCGCCCATGCGAGCAAGGACATCCGCCACTTGATTGCTTTCCCGAGCCGCATGATGAAACTTGAGTCCCTCGAACCGAGCTGATATTTCGAGTACAGCGTTGCGATAGGCCGCCATCTTTGGATCTTTGGCATCAAAGTCTCCATTTATTTGGGATATTGCGAGATTTGAATCCCCGCGCACTTCGAAGCGTTGTATGCCCATGGAGGTAGCCATCTGAAGACCGTGCAATAAGGCCTCATATTCGGCTGCATTTTTGGAGTTTGTGTATAATATTTGGAGTACGTACTGGACTGTGTCTCCAGTGGGGGACGATAAAGCGACGCCCGCTCCTAAATCGGCCAGCATTTTAGAGCCATCGAAGTACATGACCTAGTTGGAATATGTGTCGTACTCTTTAGGGAGATCGGCCTCTGTCCATTCGGCGACGAAGTCGGCCAATACTTGGGATTTGATGGCCCGGCGTGGTCTGTATGTTATATCGAATGGCACGAGCTCGATGGCCCAATTCGGCCTGTAGCGTCGCGGTTGTTTATTATGTCATTGAGTGGTACTTCGGAAGCCACTGGGATCGAGCACTCTTGGAAGTAGTGTCGTAGCTTCCGGGATGCCATGAGGACCGCATATGCTATCTTTTGGTAATGAGGGTACCGGGATTTTCATGGTGTGAGGACAGTGGATACGTAGTATACCGGTTTCTGGACTTGGAATTTATGTCCGTCCTCCTCTAGATCAACGACAAGCACCGCGCTCACCACCTGGTGTGTTGCAGAGATGTATAATAACATTGGTTCGCCGACGCTCGATGCAGCCAGGATTGGGTTGCTCACTAAAAGAGCCTTTATTTTTCCAGTCCAGCCGTTGCCGCATCCGTCCACTCGAAGTGGTCGATGCGTCGGACAAGGCAATAAAGTGGCAATGCTTTTTCTCCTAATCTGGAGATAAAGCGGCTTAAAGCTGCCACACATCCGGCTAGTTTTTGGACCTGCTTAAGGTCTGTTGGTATAGTCAATTGCGACAAAGCTCGGATTTTGGCTGGATATGCCTCAATTCCACTATTGGAAACGATGAAGCCCAGCAGTTTTCCAGCGGGAACGCGGAAAACACACTTTTCCGGATTGAGCTTGATGTCATATGTATGGATGTTGTCAAATGTGAGACGCAGGTCGTCTATTAGTGACTCGACGTGCCTAGTCTTGATGACTACGTCATCCACATATGCTTCAACTATCTTGCCGATTTGTTTCTCCAGGCATGTTTGAATCATGCGTTGGTTGGTGGCGCCGGCGTTTTTGAGCCCAAAGGGCATAGTGTTGAAGCAGAAAGGCCCGTATGGGGTAATGAATGCCATTGCGGCTTGATCGGACTCCTTCATTTTGATTGGATGGTATCCAGAGTATGCGTCGAGGAAACACAGTGAGTCATGTCCTGCGGTAGCACCGATGATCTGATTGATGCGGGGGAGGGGGAAGGGATCCTTAGGGCAGGCCTTGTTGAGGTCTTTGAAATCGACGCACAGGCGCCAGGATTTATCCTTCTTTGGCACCATCACGAGGCTTGCAATCTAGTCCGGGTGTTTATTTCTCTAATGAATCCGGCCTCGATTAACTTGGCTAGCTCCACCCCCATAGCTTGTCATTTGGGTTCGGAAAAGCGCCGCAGTGTTTGCTTGACCGGTTTATATCCCTTCAATATATTGAGGCTGTGTTTGGCCAGCCTGCGTGGGATCCCTGGCATATCAGAAGGGTGCCAGGAGAATATGTCCCAGTTTTCGCGTGGGAACGCTCGTAGTGCGGCGTCGACTGCTGGGTCCACCTGTGCCCCGATGGAGGCTGTTCTTGGGGTCCGTTGGGTGGACCTGAAATTTCACTATTTCGTCTGCTGGTTTCAAAGAGGTGGATTTGGGGCATTTATCAAGGATTACATTGTCCCTGTCCACCGTGGAGCGTAGTGCGGTTAACTCTTCGGCCGCGAGGGCCTCGGACAGTGCCTCGAGGGCCAGGGATGCGGTTCTGTTTTCGGCACGAAGGGCTATGTCCGGATCACTGGCGAGAGTGATAATACCGTTGGGCCCAGGCATCTTGAGCTTCATATACCCGTAGTGAGGTATGGCCTAAAAGCGTGTGAACGCATCTCGCCCCAACACAGCATGATATCCACTGTTGAAAGGGTCCACTTGGAAGGTTATTTCTTCAGACCGGTAGTTCTCCGGCATGCCGAATACCACGTCAAGTGTGATTTTCCCCGCGCACCGCGCCTCCCGGCTGGGAATTATTCCTCGGAAGGTCGTATTACTCTGCTCGATGCGGCTCCTGTCTATTTACATTTTATTGAGTGTGTCCTCGTAAATGAAGTTTAGCCCACTGCCGCCGTTCATGAGCACTTTAGTGAGCCGAAAGTCGTCCACAATTTGATTGAGGACCAAGGCGGCTGGTGCCCGGACTGTTCGGAGTCTTGGTGCGTCACTGGCATTGAAAGTTATGGCCGTGTCGTTCCAGGGGTTTATTGCTGCGATTTGGCAGACTTCGGCGAGGTTGCGGAGTGCTCTCTTGCGCCAATCATTTGAAGAGAAAGTCTCGAAGACCGTTAATACTCTAAGGTCGTCGCCCTCTGGGGGGTGTTGCTCTTTGGTGAGGATAACCTCGCCGCTCTTGGCCACTTGCCGGAGTATCCAACATGCTCTAAGGCTGTGCTTGGTACAGTATCCGGTGTCGTGTGTATTTTGCATGGCCTATCGAGCCATCCCTCCAGAACGGTTCCACGTGCCGTAGTGGGCTTAGTTTTCTTCACTATGTGGTCGGGTGCCCCGCGAGGGTACATCCTTTTTGCTCGCCAGGGGGCGTGAGCAGAAACCAGGGGTTCCCAGCGAGCCACCTGAGTTTTCCAGGCGCTTTCCATTGCGCAGTACTTTTGTACTATAGTTGCCAAGTCGGCGAAGTGTAATACGCGACAGCGGTTGATGGCGTTGAGGATTCCTTCATCCGTGCAATTATTGCAGAATACTAAAATCGCGTCCTCGTCGCGGCAATCTTTAATCTTGTCTTTGACAAGGAGGAACCTGGCCCAAAAGTGATGGACTGTTTCTTGAGACTGCTGTCGTATGCACGTGAGGTCGCATATATCCGGATGACCGAAATTACTTGGCGAATACTGCTTGTGGTGGGTGGGTGGCTTTAAATCCGAACCCTGACCCAGTTTGGAGTCGAAGTTTGAAGAATTTCTGAGCTTGATAGTTCGGGCTCCGGGATGTAAACTGATTTTTTGGGCCAACGTCCGACTCTAGGTTCGGAGGGCTAGGAGTGTCGTTCCACAGACAGGTATCCGGCTATTCAAACTCGGATATCCGTATATAGTTCGTCTTCAACATAAGGGAACAGTGGTTGTTTTGCTCCTCTACGACCGTTATCTGATGGGTGATCGGCGGAGATTTAATTTGTCTCTGGTCGGGTTTAAGCCCAATCTAAACATAGTCTGTAGCGAACCCCATAGCGGCGATGCGATCCAGGAGTCCATTTAAAGATGACAACTCCGCCGAATCCATCCGTTTGGAGTATTCGGAGTCAACACGGAGGCGATTTTTAATGACCTGAGAGGTCACCGTCGGCTTAACAGCCGAACGGGCGATCATGATAAAGTCGCCTAACCGGAGGGTTTGGCCTGAGGCCAGGGCTCCTCCGGAGATGATGATGTCCTTGATGACAAGGCGAGCCATCGATCCTGTTTTCGACGTCACGGTGGAACTCTCAATGAAAGCACCAATGTCGGTGTCAAAACCGGCGGATCTCGGGTAGGGGGTCCCGAACTGTGCGTCTAAGGTCGATGGTAACAGGAGACAGGGGACACGATGTTTACCCAGGTTCAGGCCCTCTCGATGGAGGTAATACCCTACTTCCTACTTGATTGATCTTGATGAATATGGGGGTTACAAGAGTTGATCTACCACGAGATCGTAATGGCTAAACCCTAGAAGTCTAGCCTGTATGATTGTGATTGCCCCTACGGACTAAACCCTCCGATTTATATAGACACCGGAGGGGACTAGGGTTGTACAAAGTCAGTTACAGAGAAAGGAATGTTTATATCCGGAACGCCAAGCTTGCCATCCACGCAAAGGAGAGTCCTATCCGGACACGGGAGAGAGTCTTCTGTCTTGTATCTTCACGGCCCATCAGTTCGGCCCACGTCACATAGGCCGGACGCCCGAGGACCCCCTAATCCAGGACTCCCTTAGCCGTCGAGACGCTGCTGATGTTGTTCTCCACCGACGTCTCCAGCCCCCATGTCGGCCACGGGGGGAGTGGTAATGGAGCCACCCGCTCCAACCACGCCCCCAGCAGCGCTCACATCCTCGCTCATCTCCGCATCCCCCGCAGCGTTAGAGGCTGCGGGCGGCGGAGCCTTCGAGGTGGATGGCTAGGCTGAAGGGCCGCACTTCTTCTTCTTGGGCACCATGGTCGATGGCGTCGTCAAAGATGACGATGAAGATGACGCGCTACGCACGCTTTCAGGTTCGTGCAAGCGAACCCCCTACCTGGCGCGCCAAAGATGTCGCGGGATAACCGCGGCCACCTATGGGACCGGGTGGCCCCTTGCTGGTTCAGCAGGGGGACGTCGCGTTGCATAAAGAGCAGATCAGCGCACGGCAGCACTGCAGAAAGCACACGAGCAATTTACCTAGGTTCGGGCCGCCGCGAGGCGTAAGACCCTACTCCTGCTTTGGTGGATTGATGATGGAATGAATGTGGTGGTGCGTAGTACACTTGCCCGGCAAGGGCTGCCTCGGGGCTGCAGCGACTACGCGCATGTAGTGGCTGGGGCTTGTCAAGTTTCTAACCCTCTAACCCCTCCTACGAGTGCCATGGGCCTCCTTTTATAGATTAACGGGTCGCCACAGTGGCGAAGTGGTCATTATCCACTGATATGATAGCAAACAGTGCTATCACACCTAACTCTGCGGGTTGACAGGGTGCATTAAATGCAGTGCTTAGTGTCACATCATTGGCTGTCCCGGCAAGGCCTGTCGGGCTATCTCGCCAGCTCTGCATCTGTTCTCTTAACACGTCGCAGGACGGGTGTCATCTGTGAGTTTCTTCTGTAGGAGATGGCTGCCGTGTGGCAAATGGCTGCCACTTAATCATCTTTCGGCTTGACACCGCACTGATTGAAGATGTGGGTCGTGCTTGAGTGGTTGGCGGGGTGGTTCAGCCCCCGTGAGCCCTAGCAGGCTTTGCCGGGGAGTCTTGGTTGCTTGCTTCGAGTGGTGGCCTTGCCCCTTGCCGGGCTCGCCTGCCAAGCAAGGGAGGCCCTTCTCTTTCCGATTTCCTGTTCCTTTGGCTCGATCTCGATCTCTCTGAGTTGCATGTTGGTTCTTCAAGTCTCTTGGTTCTTCGATCTCTGTCTTGATCTGGTGCTTCAATCTTGACCTTGTGCCTGTGCACAGTTGGGCAACAGACCCATGGTTTGTTGCACCGACAGATACCTATCGGTATTTGTGAGGATGTGCCCGTTGTTCTTGCAAATGTTACTATCTTGACAGACTTTCTTATACTTGAGATGCCCGAGGACGCACTGGTGCGCGTCGGTCCTAAACAAACGGTTTTTTTACCCCTTTCCGCGACGACATTTGGAACCGTCGCCAAGTGAGTGTGGGTGATAGGGGGTCCTTCCCACACGACCCAGAAACCGTCGGGGATAGGGAGCCTTGATGATACAGTTGTCCCTATATAACCGTTTCCGATATCTCTAATATCCCAAATGCTTCATCCTTGCTACTCGTTTGTGCTCGCATTGCCATCGTAGTCGGAGTTTTGTGGTTCTGCCTAAAACCAGGCAGATTCTAGGCACGGGAGCTTTCCAGGCAGATTCTAGGCAGATTCCACGCATGGGAGATTTACGATGCCTGGCACATCACAAACAGTTCATGATTATAAACCTTGTACGATAGGTAGACAATCACACACATTTAGTTTTCCCACATATGTGATAGTGTCTGACATCACACATGCTTTGCGAACGGCAACTGTGTGCATGCTTGCACACGTTTCCTCTCTGTGAACCGTCTCGGATTGTGGTGTATATCGCAAACGTTTGTGTTTTACCAACCGTGTGTGCCGTAATGACCTGCACAACGTAATTTTGCCCTAATTTAATTGCTGCTATTTAAAATTGTACCTAATTTAAACTTGAAAGTAGGCTATAGCTTTATTCATATCCATAAGGTTCAAAAAAATAATGCATTATTCGATTCATAGGTACATATGTTTAAGAATTACAGAAGCACCAAATAAAGAATGATGTACCAGGGTTCTATACTTGTACTATTACAGATGGTAAAGAAAGAGGCGACAGACATTCCAGTTGCTGAACAAGGTGAAGCGGAATGGCCTTATTGTGCTCTCCTGGATGTAGAAGGCATGCAGGACTCTAGTCCAACCCCTTGTGATGGTCGGCCGCCAATCATGTAGGTTGAGAGGTAATCTTGAGTAAACTGCTTCAGGATCCACTTCAAAAGAAAAAAGATTCAGATATTGTCATCTATCACAACTCATTACAGGTAGTAAAAAGAAGGCTACAGGGTTCTTACTTACCATCCTGCAGTTCACTGTTTTCTTGCATAAAGTGTAAACAAATAGTTCGATTGACATCTTTTGACCCATTTTAGTAACAATCTTTATCGGTTTCCTCACTTGATGCTGCTTCATGAATATCTCATTGCCCCATGCGCAGAAAGTGTCGAAGTGTGGATCTTTGGCAATGATATATGTACCTAAAAGTACCAAGTAAATATTAGAAGCTAAATAACAATTGAAAAATGATGTAGTACAACATTCCATCCATCCCATTATATAAGATTTTATTACATGTATATCTAGACATCATCAGAACATTAAGGTAACACTCTTCCTTGTTGCTATGTAGCCTGGGATTGCATATTTAGTCATTCAGTACAATGCATGTTGCTAAACAACAATTGAAAAACGAAAAGGCATGTTAACCGCAATATCCTTAACAGCAACCAAATATCGTAATTTATAGTGGTATTGTTGAAACTGTTATTGATGAAATTGAACTGCACAGCAAATAGTTGCACATAGAGAGCATCACATTGTGAAGAACTGAAATAAACAAGTCATAAGGACATCTCTAGGCGATCCTTAAAAAGTTAAAGGACTAAAACCCTTAGTGGGTATATATATATACATATATATACTCCAGCAATTTTTGGCCCTTTCTAGTCGATCCCCTAAACTTAAGGTTGTAAACTTCAATTTGATCAAGTTCAAAGCAGGTTCAACCGAAAGTAGCATGCATTCACACATAAACATAGATAGTTTTGCATGACCAAACATAAAACATAAATTGAAACTAAGCTAAACTACTTTCGGTCAAAGTAGAGGTCGAGCCAATCCTTCCTCGTCATGTACGGTGTGCTGCGAGCCGGGTCCGGGCCAGTACCGTCATCGGGGTCGTTGGGGAAGGCACTCCTCCACTCGTCGACGTCGATCTCCTCGTCCTTGGGGCCCACCTTGACGCCCTCCGCGTCGCCGTTGCCGCCGCCTTCGACCTCGTCATCAGAGGAGAGCGCGATAACCTCGCCACCCTCCGCGCTGCCGTCCTCGCCGCCTTCGACCTCGTCATCGGAGGAGAGCGTGATAACCACGCCGCCCTCCGCGCCGGCAAAGATCGCCCCCTCCGCCTCCACGAGCTCTGGGTGCTGCCGGCGGAGCTCTTGCATGTAGGCCTCGTCGGCGGCCTCGGCCTCGAGACACTCCCACGCCTCGCGGTCCTCCCGCGCCATAGCCGAGCTCACCACCCCTGGCTCCGATGGAACGAGGTGGACCGGACGTGTGTTGAAGGGGAAATTGAGCCTAGCCACCGCGCCGTGGTAGCGGACCTGCCAGCGGTCGTACTCCATGGCCGCGAGCTCGGCCGTGTGGAAGCTACCGAGCCACCGGCGGGTGTGGGTCTCTCGATCTGTAATCTCGGCGACCCACGTCCCCCACCGCCGCTGCCAGACCCCGAGCTAGGACTTCATCGGCTTCCGGGTACGGGGGAGGACGGGGAAGTCCTTGAACCGGCGTAGGGGCGCGGCAGCGGGCAGATCAGGGGACCGGCGACGGCGGATCGGGCCCGCGGAGGACGATGGGGACACCTCGGCGGCCACCTCGCCGGCGTCGGGCGAAAAGGCCGCGATAAACCTCTTTTTTGCCATTGGCTACTCGAGCTCCCCGGCACACAGGCAGAGGTTGAGGATGGAGGCACCGGCGATGGCGGCGACCTACCAATGTTTTCGAGGGTTGTGTGTGTCTGTGTGAGCGGAGGTTGTGTTTGAGGAAATACTGCGGCAACTAAAAATTTTACTAGGCGGTAGTAACAAGACGGGGCTACTGAAAATTTGGATAAAGGGCGAGCATATATTTTTGAGATTGCGAGGGATGCAGAGGCGGGAGTAAAATGCCAGGGCTACTGAAAATTTGAATCAAGGGTCTGGAGCCGAGAGGGATCCAGAGGCTGGAGTTTTGGGGGAGCGAGCTAGTGTGCTTGACACGCCGGCTGTGGACTGTAGCCGACGCACCTTCTCACGTAAGCCATAGGCGTACTATACACCGACAGTGCTCCAAGATATTTTGTACTACATCTCACAAGGTTGGTGAGAATAAACTGTGTGGGATCTACTTGATTTGAATTACAAAATGGGGTCACAGCGGCAATGGACGGTGTTTGAATTGCTAGACCTTTTATCTGTAGTGAACATGCAATTGTATGTGTGTCGTAAAAGAATTGGAATTATTCAGGGTTCGTTTGGACATTTCATACATTAAACTGGTTTTCTAGCCATTTCAGGTGCACAATTCAAAATTAAACTACACGCACATGCTCCGGGGCATACAAATTGGTTGAAAAATCAAATATGTGTCCTTGAGTGCATGCTTAGGTCCCATGGAAGAAATGGGAATGAATTTTTCGGGTTTTGTTTGGCCTTTTTTATATATTAACTGGGTTTTCTAGGCATTTTATGTGCATAATTCAAATTTGAACTACAAGCACATGCTCCAATGCACTAAAGTTGGTTGAAATATCACATGTGTGTCCTTGGGTGAATTTCTAGGTCCCATGCAAGAGATGGGAATGAATTTCAAACACCAAGGCACTGTTGATTGCCGGCAAAATGTTGAGATACCTGGTTTTTAAATTCTAGTAAATCCAAAACTCGTCTGAAATTCATGAAACTTGGCATGCTATCATGGAGCGGCATCAACATGTCGTGGTCAAAATTTTGTCCCATTTGGGGCAGGTTTGGGTATAAGCTTCTCAGAAACCAGAGCTTCTCACAATAAGCATCATGGTTTTGATAGGGAACGTACCACCTTTGGGGACGAGACGATATCCGTTGCCTCTTATTGCTTTCAATTTTTTTCTAGTGTCAACATAGAACAACAGGAGTGTTGTGTTCAATCTTGAAATTTTTCGGGGTTCGTTTCGCCTTTTTTATACATTAACTCGGGTTTCTAGGCATTTTATGTGCATAATTCAAATTTGAACTACAAGCACATGCTCCAATGCACCAAAGTTGGTTAAAAAATCACATGTGTGTCCTTGGGTGAATTTCTAGGTCCCATGCAAGAGATGGGAATGAATTTCAAACACCAGGGCACTGTTGATTGCCGGCAAAACGTTGAGATGCCTGGTTTTTAAATTCTAGTAAATCCAAAACTCATCTGAAATTCATGAAACTTGGCATGCTATCATGGAGCGGCATCAAATGTCGTTTGAAAATTTTGTCCCATTTGGGGCAGGTTTGGGTATAAGCTTCTCACAAACCAGAGCTTCTCACAACAAGCATGACGGTTTCGATAGGGAACGTACCACCTTTGGGGACGAGACGATATTCGTTGCCTCTTATTGCTTTCAAAAAAATTCTAGTGTCAACATAAAACAACAGAAGTGTTGTGTTCAATCTTTGAATTTTTGGGGTTCGTTTGGCCTTTTTTTTATACATTAACTAGGTTTTCTAGGCCTTTTATGTGCATAATTCAAATTTGAACTACAAGCACATGCTCCAATGCACCAAAGTTGGTTGAAAAATCACATGTGTGTCCTTGGGTGAATTTCTAGGTCCCATGCAAGAGATGGGAATGAAAATCAAACACCATGGCACTATTGATTGCCGACAAAATGTTGAGATGCCTGTTTTTAAATTCTAGTAAATCCAAAACTAGTCTGAAATTCATGAAACTTGGCATGCTATCATGGAGCGGCATCAACATGCCGTGGTGAAATTTTGTCCCATTTGGGGCAGGTCCGGGTATAAGCTTCTCACAAACCAGAGCTTCTCACAACAAGCATGATGGTTTCGATAGGGAACGTACCACCTTTGGTGACGAGACGATATCCGTTGCCTCTTATTGCTTTCAAAAAAATTCTAGTGTCAACATAGAACAACAGGAGTGTTGTGTTCAATCTTGGAATTTTTCGGGGTTCGTTTGGCCTTTTTATACATTAACTAGGCTTTCTAGGCATTCTATGTGCATAATTCAAATTTGAACTACAAGCACATGCTCCAATGCACTAAAGTTGGTTAAAAATCACATGTGTGTCCTTGGGTGAACTTCTTGGTCCCATGCGGGAATGAAATTCAAACACAAGGGCACTATTGATTGCCAGCAAAACATTGAGATGCCTGGTTTTTAAATTCTAGTAAATCCAAAACTCGTCTGAAATTCATGAAACTTGGCATGCTATCATGGAGCGGCATCAACATACCATGGTAAAAAAATTATCCCGTTTGGGGCAGGTTCGGGTATAAGCTTCTCACAAACCAGAGCTTCTCACAACAAGCATGATGGTTTCGATAGGGAACGTTCCACCTTTCGGTATGAAACAATATCCATTGCCTCTTATTGCTTTGAAATATTTTCTAGTGTCAACATAGAACAACAGGAGTGTTGTGTCAATTTTTGTGATTTTTCGTCGTTTGTTTGGACATTTTTATGCATTAAGTGGGTTTTCTAGGAATTTTATGTGCATAATTCAAATTTGAACTGCAAGCACATGCTCCAATGCTCTAAGGTTGGTTGAAAAATCTAATATGTGTCCTTGGGTGAATTTCTAGGTCCCATGCAAGAGATGGGAATGAAAATCAAACACCATGGCACTGTTGATTGCCGACAAAATGTTGAGATGCCTGTTTTTAAATTCTAGTAAATCCAAAACTAGTCCGAAATTCATGAAACTTGGCATGCTATCATGGAGCGGCATCAACATGCCGTGGTGAAAATTTTGTCCCATTTGGGGCAGGTCCGGGTATAAGCTTCTCACAAACCAGAGCTTCTCACAACAAGCATGATGGTTTCGATAGGGAACGTACCACCTTTGGTGACGAGACGATATCCGTTGCCTCTTATTGCTTTCAAAAAAATTCTAGTGTCAACATAGAACAACAGGAGTGTTGTGTTCAATCTTGGAATTTTTCGGGGTTCGTTTGGCCTTTTTATACATTAACTAGGCTTTCTAGGCATTCTATGTGCATAATTCAAATTTGAACTACAAGCACATGCTCCAATGTACTAAAGTTGGTTAAAAATCACATGTGTGTCCTTGGGTGAACTTCTTGGTCCCATGCGGGAATGAAATTCAAACACAAGGGCACTATTGATTGCCAGCAAAACATTGAGATGCCTGGTTTTTAAATTCTAGTAAATCCAAAACTCGTCTGAAATTCATGAAACTTGGCATGCTATCATGGAGCGGCATCAACATACCATGGTAAAAAATTTATCCCGTTTGGGGCAGGTTCGGGTATAAGCTTCTCACAAACCAGAGCTTCTCACAACAAGCATGATGGTTTCGATAGGGAACGTTCCACCTTTCGGTATGAAACAATATCCATTGCCTCTTATTGCTTTGAAATATTTTCTAGTGTCAACATAGAACAACAGGAGTGTTGTGTCAATTTTTGTGATTTTTCGTCGTTCGTTTGGACATTTTTATGCATTAACTGGGTTTTCTAGGAATTTTATGTGCATAATTCAAATTTGAACTGCAAGCACATGCTCCAATGCTCTAAGGTTGTTTGAAAAATCTAATATGTGTCCTTGGGTGAATTTCTAGGTCTCATGCAAGAGATGGGAATGAAAATCAAACACCATGGCACTGTTGATTGCCGACAAAATGTTGAGATGCCTGTTTTTAAATTCTAGTAAATCCAAAACTAGTCCGAAATTCATGAAACTTGGCATGCTATTATGGAGCGGCATCAACATGCCGTGGTGAAAATTTTGTCCCATTTGGGGCAGGTCCGGGTATAAGCTTCTCACAAACCAGAGCTTCTCACAACAAGCATGATGGTTTCGATAGGGAACGTACCACCTTTGGTGACGAGACGATATCCGTTGCCTCTTATTGCTTTCAAAAAAATTCTAGTGTCAACATAGAACAACAGGAGTGTTGTGTTCAATCTTGGAATTTTTCGGGGTTCGTTTGGCCTTTTTATACATTAACTAGGCTTTCTAGGCATTCTATGTGCATAATTCAAATTTGAACTACAAGCACATGCTCCAATGCACTAAAGTTGGTTAAAAATCACATGTGTGTCCTTGGGTGAATTTCTTGGTCCCATGCAAGAGATGGGAATGAAATTCAAACACAAGGGCACTGTTGATTGCCGGCAAAACATTGAGATGCCTGGTTTTTAAATTCTAGTAAATCCAAAACTCGTCTGAAATTCATGAAACTTGGCATGCTATCATGGAGCGGCATCAACATGCCATGGTAAAAAAATTATCCCGTTTGGGGCAGGTTTGGGTATAAGCTTCTCACAAACCAGAGCTTCTCACAACAAGCATGATGGTTTCGATAGGGAACGTTCCACCTTCCGGTACGAAACAATATCCATTGCCCCTTATTGCTTTGAAATATTTTCTAATGTCAACATAGAACAACAGGAGTGTTGTGTCAATTTTTGTGATTTTTCGGGGCTCGTTTGGACATTTTTATGCATTAACTGGGTTTTCTAGGAATTTTATGTGCATAATTCAAATTTGAACTACAAGCACATGCTCCAATGCTCTAAGGTTGGTTGAAAAATCTAATATGTGTCCTTGGGTGAATTTCTCGGTCACATGCAATAGATGGGAATGAAATTCAAACACGAGGGCATTGTTGATTGCCGACAAAACATTGAGATGTCTGGTTTGTAAATTCTAGTAAATCCAAAACTCGTCTAAAATTCATGAAGCTTGGCATGCTATGATGGAGCGGCATCAACATGTCGTGTTAAAAAATTTGTCCCATTTGGGGCAGGTTCGGGTATATGCTTCTCACAAACCAAAGCTGTTCACAACAAGCATGATGGTTTCGGTAGGGAACGTCCCACCTTCGGGGACGAAACGATATCCATTGCCTCTTATTGCTTTCAAAAAATTTCTCGTGTCAATTTTTGGGATTTTTCGGGGTTCGTTTGGACATTTTTATCCATTAACTGAGTTTTCAATGCATTTATGTGCATAATTCAAATTTGAACTACATGCACATGCTCCAGTGCATATAAATTGGTTCAAAAATCAAATATGTGTCCTTCGGTGTATGCTTAGGTACCATGCAAGAAATGGGAATGAATTTAAAACACCGGGGCACCGTTGATTGCCGACAAAACATTGAGATGCCTCGTTTTTAAATTCTAGTAAATCCAAAACTCGTGTGAAATTCATCAAACTTGGCATGCTTTCATGGAGCGGCATCAACATGTTGTGGTAAAAAAATTGTCCTGTTTGGGGCAGGTTTGGGTATATGCTTCTCACAATCCAGAGCTTCTCACAACAAGCATCATGGTTTTGGTAGGGAACGTCCCACCTTTGGAGACGAAACGATATCCACTGCCTCTTATTGCTTCCAAAAAAATTCTCGTGTCAACATAGAACAACAGGAGTGTTGTGTCAATTTTTGTGATTTTTCTGGGTTCTTTTGGACATTTTTATGCATTAACTGAGTTTTCAATGCATTTATGTGCATAATTCAAATTTGAACTACATGCACATGCTCCAGTGCATATAAATTGGTTGAAAAATCAAATCTGTGTCCTTGGATGCATGCTTAGGTCCCGTGCAATAAATGGGAGTGACTTTCAAACACCAGGGCACCGTTGATTGCCGACAAAACATTGAGATGCCTGGTTTTTAAATTCTAGTAAATCCAAAACTCGTCTGAAATTCATGAAACTTGGCATGCTATCATGGAATGGCGCCCGACATGATGTGGTATTTTTCGTGTCCGTTTTGAGAGAAGGCGCACTCGAATAATGATAGCCAACAAAGGCATTTTGAGAAAATAGCTGCCACTTAATATCTCAAACGTTTGTATAATACGAAACGTGTGCGTTCTGTTAACCATTAACGTGACGCCACATGTCTTGGTTTTAATAGCTGTAGGAGGTGTCGTGCGGACACCTGCTTGACCTTGACTGAACGGGAGGCGTGCGAGCGCAGTCCGGTGCGCAGGCTGACTGAGAGCCGTGCAAGCTATCCTCCAATGCGTAGGCTCACTGGGAAGCGTGCAAGCTTTACGCTGATAACCCACAAGTATAGGGGATCGGAACAGTTTTCGATGGTACAGTATTCAACCCAAATTTATTGATTCGACACAAGGGGAGCCAAAGAATATTCTCAAGTATTAGCAGTTGAGTTGTCAATTCAACCACACCTGGATAACTTAATATCTACAGCAAAGTATTTAGTAGCAAAGTAGTATGGAAGTAACGGTAACGGTAGCAAAGTAATATTTTTGAGTTTTGTAATGATTGTAACAGTAGCAACGGAAAAGTAAATAAGCGAAGAACAATATGTGAAAAGCTCGTAGGCATTGGATCGGTGATGGAGAATTATGCCCGATGCGGTTCATCATGTGACAGTTATAACATAGGGTGACATAGAACTAGCTCCAATTCATCAATGTAATGTAGGCATGTATTCCGAATATAGTCATACGTGCTTATGGAAAAGAACTTGCATGACATCTTTTGTCCTACCCTCCCGTGGCAGCGGGGTCCTAATGGAAAGTAAGGGATATTAAGGCCTCCTTTTAATAGAGTACCAGACCAAAGCATTAACACATAGTGAATACATGAACTTCTCAAACTACGGTCATCACCGGGAGTGGTCCCGATTATTGTCACTTCGGGGCTGCTGGATCATAACACATAGTAGGTGACTATAGACTTGCAAGATAGGATCAAGAACTCACATATATTCATGAAAACATAATAGGTTCAGATCTGAAATCATGGCACTCGGGCCCTAGTGACAAGCATTAAGCATAGCAAAGTTATAGCAACATCAATCTCAGAACATAGTGGATACTAGGGATCAAACCCTAACAAATCTAACTCGATTACATGATAAATCTCATCCAACCCATCACCGTCCAGCAAGCCTACGATGGAATTAATCACGCACGGCGGTGAGCATCATGAAATTGGTGATGGAGGATGGTTGATGATGACAATGGCGACGGATTCCCCTCACCGGAGCCCCGAACGGACTCCAGATCAGCCCTCCCGAGAGAGTTTAGGGCTTGGCGGTGGCTCCGTATCGTAAAACGCGATGAATCTTTTTCTCTGATTGTTTTTTCTCCCCGAACACGAATATATGGAGTTGGAGTTGAGGTCGGTGGAGCTCCAGGGGGCCCACGAGGCAGGGGGCAGGTGCACCCCCCACCCTCGTGGAAAGGGTGTGGGCCCCCTGGCCTTGATTCTTTCGCCAGTATTTTTTTATTATTTCCAAAAAGAATCTTCGTGGAGTTTCAGGTCATTCCAAGAACATTTGTTTCTGCACATAAATAACACCATGGCAACTCTGCTGAAAATAGTGTCAGTCCCGGTTAGTTCCATTCAAATCATGCAAGTTAGAGTCCAAAACAAGGGCAAAAGTGTTTGGAAAAGTAGATACGACGGAGACATATCAACTCCGCCAAGCTTAAACCTTTGCTTGTCCTCAAGCAATTCAGTTGATAAACTAAAAGTGATAAAGAAAAACTTTTACAAACTCTGTTTGCTCTTGTTGTTGTAAATATGTAAAGCCAGCATCCAAGTTTTCAGCAAAGATTATGAACTAACCATATTCACAATAACATTTAGGTCTCATGTTTACTCATGTCAATGGCATAATCAACTAGCGAGCAATAATAATAAATCTCGGATGACAACACTTTCTCAAAACAATCATGATATGATATAACAAGATGGTATCTCGCTAGCCCTTTCTGAGACCACAAAACATAAATGCAGAGCACCTTTAATGATCAAGGACTGACTAAACATTGTAATTCATGGTAAAAGAGATCCAGTCATAGTCATACTCAATATAAATTAATAGTAATGGATGCAAATGACAGTGGTGCTCTCCAGCTGGTGCTTTTTAATAAGAGGGTGATGAATCAACATAAAAGTAAATAGATAGGCCCTTCGCAGAGGGAAGCAGGGATTTGTAGAGGTGTCAGAGCTCGATTTTGAAATAGAGATAAATAATATTTTGAGCGGCATACTTTCATTGTCAAGATAATAACCAAGAGATGGCGATATCTTCCATGCTACACACATTATAGGTGGTTCCCAAACAGAATGGTAAAGTTTTTATTCCCCCTCCACCAACAAGCATCAATCCATGGCTTACTCGAAACAACGAGTGCCTCCAACTAACAACAGTCCCGGGGGAGTTTTGTTTGCAATTATTTTGATTTGATTTGCATAAAGCATGGGACTGGGCATCCAGGTGACCAGCCATTTTCTCGTGAGTGAGGAGCGGAGTCCACTCCTCTTGAGAATAACCCGCCTAACATGGAAGATACGGACAGCCCTAGTTGATACATGAGCTATTCAAGCATACAAAACAGAATTTCATTTGAAGGATTAGAGTTTGGCACATACAAATTTACTTGGAATGGCAGGTAGATACCGCATATAGGAAGGTATGGTGGACTCATATGGAATAACTTTGGGGTTTAAAGGATTGGATGCACAAGCAGTATTCCCTCTTAGTACAAGTGAAGGCTAGCAAAAGACTGGGAAGCGACCAACTAGAGAGCGACAACAGTCATGAACATGCATTAAAATTAATAAACATTGAGTGCAAGCATGAGTAGGATATAATCCACCGTGAACATAAATATCATGAAGGCTATGTTGATTTTGTTTCAACCACATGTGTGAACATGTGCCATGTCAAGTCACATGAATCATTCAAAGGAGGATACCACCCCATCATACCACATCACAACCATTTTAATAGCATGTTGGCACGCAAGGTAAACCATTATAAACTCCTAGCTAATTAAGCATGGCATAAGCAACTATAATCTCTAATTGTCATTGCAAACATGTTTATTCATAATAAGATGAATCAGGAATGATGAACTAATCATATTTACAAAAACAAGAGAGGTCGAGTTCATACCAGCTTCTCTCATCTCAATCAGTCCATCAAATATCATCATAATTGCCTTTCACTTGCACGACGGAATGATGTGAATAATAATAATAGTGCACGTGCATTGGACTAAGCTGGAATCTGCGAGCATTCGATAAACAGGAGAAGACAAGGCAATATGGACTCTTGGTTAAATCAACAATAATGCATATAAGAGCCATTTTAACAATTTCATCATGGTCTTCTCCTATCGACCCCCGAAGAAAAGTAAAGAAATAAAACTATTTACACAGGAAAGCTCCCAACAAGAAAAAGAAGAACAGGAAATATTTTTGGGTTTTGTTTTTGATTATTACTACTACAGCAAGAAAGTAAACTAGTTAAAAGCTACAACTAATTTTTTTTGTTTTTCTTAAGGTTTATCAAACACACAAGAAGAAAGCATAAAAAAGAGAATAAACTAGCATGGATATTATAGTGAAAAAGTATGAGCACCGACATCTAGCAATGAGTGTGTGAACATAAATGTAATGTCGGTGAGAAATATGGACTCCCCCAAGCTTAGGCTTTTGGCCTAAGTTGGTCTATTGCCACGGCTGGCCTGGCGGATATCCAAAGTTATAGTTGGGGTCGTACTGAGAAGAAGCCTCGGATTGCCACTGGTTGGCGATCGCATTAGACTGTCGTGGAGGATCAAATTGTGGTTCCGGCTCTGGCTCTGGCTCTGTAGGGTTCCGGTAAGCCTGGATGGCCGTCAGCGGAACGAGATACTGGCCTGCAGATAAATCAAACTAGGAAGGACCAGGCACGGTAATAGTCTCAGGGTGATTCTTATCAAATAACATTTTGTATTTAAGCGACCTTTCCCTATTCTTAACAATAAAATCATGCGCTACCATACTCTTATAGTCTAGAAAAACAGTAGGCAGCAATTTTTCTTCTTTCTCATAGTGCCTAATAGGTATGTTGTAGTATGCAGCGAGGCGCGAGGCGAAGATGCCTCCCAAGATGGGGCCCTTAGTACGGTTAAGATTTAACCGCTTTGCAACAATAGCGCCCATACTAAATGTATCATCACGAAACAAGGCATGGCACAAAATAATAATGTCAGGGACACTCAAGTTTCCACAGTTTCCGCGACCAATTAAGCACGTACTAGCAAATATAGCAAAGTAACATAGAACAGGAAAATGTATGCTAGTGATTCGTGCGTCGAAAACCTTCCTCGTTTCCCCTACAGCAATTGTATCAATAAACCCCTCCACATCGTTACTATGTGGTTCCTCTATGAAACCCGGAAAAGGTAACTTGCACACATCACAGAATTCACGAAGGGTCATCTCCTTATACTCATCATATAAATAAAAATCCACCATAGGTGGTGACCTCCTAGAATGGAAATGAAAATTTTGCACAAAGGTATTAGTGAGTAAGATATACTGTTCGCGTTGGTCGCGGAGGAAGTCGGTAAGGCCTGCATTCTCAGCCAACTCATAAAAATCATCATAAATCCCGGCTGCTCTCAAGAAATCATCACAAGGCCATTCACACGGCCGATCCTCCGCGGTGCGAGGCAAATTATATTTGGGCATCTCTGCTTCTTCACTTTGATTTTCCTTTGAGCTTCGGCTCGATGAGCCCCTCAAAAATCTCTTCATCATTTTCTGAAAATTTCTGAAATTTTTAGTAACTTCAAATAAAAGTGAACCAAACTCAACAAAATAGATAGCAACTACTCCTACAAGTGGCTAGAGCCTATATCATGCATTAGAACTACTTGGAACCATATAAATTTGACATGCAAGCTCAAGAACATGGTCACCTAGGCAGCAAAAGTTTGCAATGAATAAAGCACTAGAACAAGAACTAATTGGTCCATTGGAGGAGTCACATACCAAAGAACAATCCCCCAAAGCAGTTTTGTGAGAGGTGCTTTGAGCAAGGAGATCAAAAATCGCAGCAAAATGAGCTAGAACTCGTGCTTGAGCTGGTTGGTGATTTTTTTGGGATGAATAAGGAGTGTATGGGTGCAGGAATAAGTGGAGGGAGCCACCGTGGGCCCACGAGGCAGGGGGGCGCACCCAGGGGGTGGGCGCGCCCTGGACCCTCGTGGCCAGGTGCTTGCTCCCCCTGCTGTGTTCTCAGTGCCAGATATTCTCAAATATTCCACAAAAAATCATATTTCAAATTCGGGTCATTTGGAGAACTTTTATTTTCGGGGTATTTTTTATTGCAAGGATAAATCAGAAAACTGACAGAAAATACTATTTTACTTCATTTCAACTAAATAACAGAAAGTAAAAGGAAGGTACAAAAGGTTGTGCTTTCTAACTTCATCCATCTCATGCTCATCAAAAGGAATCCACTAACAAGGTTGATCAAGTCTTGTTAACAAACTCATTCCGAATAACATGGAACCGGAGAAATTTTGAATAACACTATGTCACCTCAATGGGGATATGCACATCCCCAATAATAAGAATATCATATCTCTTTTTGACAGTAGGAAGAGGAAACTCAAAACCTCCAAAAATAATCGATGGAATTTTTCCAATAGAGTTGATACTATGAACTTGAGGTTGTTTCCTCGGAAATTGTACCGTATGCTCATTGCCATTGACATGGAAAGTGACATTGCCTTTGTTGCAATCAATAACAGCCCCTGCAGTATTCAAAAAGGGTCTTCCAAGAATAATAGACATACTATCGTCCTCGGGAATATCAAGAATAACGATGTCCATTAAAATAGTAACGTTTGCAACCACAACAGGCACATCCTCACAAATTCCGACAGGTACAGCAGTTGATTTATCAGCCATTTGCAAAGATATTTCAGTAGGTGTCAACTTATACAAATCAAGTCTACGATATAAAGAGAGAGGCATAACACTAATACCAGCTCCAAGATCACATAAATCAGTTCTAACATAATTTCTTTTAATGGAGCATGGTATAGTAGGAATTCCTGGATCTCCAATTTTCTTTGGTATTCCACCCTTAAAAGTATAATTATCAAGCATGGTGGAAATTTCAGCTTCCGGTATCTTTCTTTTATTAGTGACAATTTCTTTCATGTACTTAGCATAAGGATTCATTTTGAGCATATCAGTTAATCGCATACGCAAAAAGATAGGTCTAATCATTTCAGCAAAGCGCTCAAAATCCTCATCATCCTTTTTCTTGGATGGTTTGGGAGGAAAAGGCATGGGTTTCTGAACCCATGGTTCTCTTTCTTTACCGTCCTTCCTAGCAACAAAGTCTCTCTTATCATAACGTTGATTCTTTGATTGTGGGTTATCAAGATCAACAGCAGGTTCAGCTTCTATATCATTATCATTTCTAGGTTGAGCATCAACATGAACATTATGATTAACATTATCACTAGGTTCATGTTCATCACCAGATTGTGTTTCAGCATCAGAAATAGAAATATCATTGGGATTCTCAGGTGTGTCTACAACAGGTTCACTAGAAGCATGCAAAGTCCAATCATTTTTCTTTTTCTTCTTTTTAGAAGGACTAGGTGCATCTAAATTATTTCTCTGAGAATCTTGCTCAATTCTCTTAGGATGGCCTTCAGGATACAAAGGTTCCTGAGTCATTTTACCAGTTCTAGTAGCCACTCTAACAGCAAAATCATTATTCTTACTATTCAATTCATTAAGCAAATCATTCTGAGCTTTAAGTACTTGTTCTACTTGAGTAGTAACCATAGAAGCATGTTTACTAATGAGTTTAAGTTCACCTTTAACTCTAGACATATAATCACCCAAGTGTTCAATCATATAAGAATTTTGTTTTAATTGTCTACCAAAATAAACATTAAAATCTTCTTTCTTAACCATAAAGTTATCAAATTCATCCAAACATTGGCTAGCAAACTTAGTAGGAGGGATTTCAGCTTTATCATATCTATAGAGAGAATTTGCCTTTACTACATGTGTCGGGTTATCAGGACCATGTGTTTCTTCAATAGGTGATGGATTAAAACCATGTATTTCTTCAACGGGCGGTAAATTAAGACCATGTATTTCTTCAATAGGAGGTAAATTATTAACATCTTCAGCTTTAATACCCTTTTCTTTTATAGATTTCTTTGCCTCTTGCATATCTTCTGGACTGAGAAATAGAACACCCCTCTTCTTCACAGTTGGTTTAGGAGTTGGTTCAGGAAGTGTCCAATTATTTTCATTGGTCAACATATTATTCAATAGAATTTCAGCTTCATCTGGTGTTCTTTCCCTGAAAACAGAACCAGCACAACTATCCAGGTGGTCTCTGGAAGCATCGGTTAGTCCATTATAAAAGATATCAAGTATTTCATTTTTTTGAGAGGATGATCAGGCAAAGCATTAAGTAATTGGAGAAGCCTCCCCCAAGCTTGTGGGAGACTCTCTTCTTCAATTTGCACAAAATTATATATATCCCTTAAAGCAGCTTGTTTCTTATGAGCAGGGAAATATTTAGCAGAGAAGTAATAAATCATATCCTGGGGACTACGCACACAACCAGGATCAAGAGAATTAAACCATATCTAAGCATCACCCTTTAACGAGAACGGAAATATCTTAAGGATATAATAGTAGCGAGTTTTCTCATCATTAGTGAACAGGGTGGCTATATCATTTAATTTAGTAAGATGTGCCACAACAGTTTCAGATTCATAGCCATAGAAAGGATCAGATTCAACCAAAGTAATTATATCAGGATCAACAGAGAATTCATAATCCTTATCAGTAAAAAATATAGGTGAAGTAGCATAAGCAGGATCATATTTCATTCGAGCATTCAGAGTTTTTTGTTTAAGCTTAGCTAATAATTTCTTAAGATCAAGTCTATCATTGCAAGCAAGAAAGTCTCTAGCAGTTTCTTCATCCATAACATAGCCCTCAGGCACAACAGGCAGTTCATATTTAGGGGGAGAATCTTCATCGACACTCTCATCAATATTATAAGTTTCAATAATTTCATTCTCTCTAGCCCTAGCAAGTTGTTCATCAAGAAATTCACCAAGTGGCATAGTAGTATCAAGCATAGAAGTAGTTTCATCATAAGTATCATGCATAGCAGAAGTGGCATCATCAATAACATGCGACATATCAGAATTAATAGCAGAAGCAGGTTTAGGTGTCACAAGCTTACTCAAAACAGAAGGTGAATCAAGTGCAGAGGTAGATGGCAGTTCCTTACCACCCCTCGTAGTTGAGGGATAAATTTTTGTTTTCTCATCTTTCAAGTTCTTCATAGTGACCAGCAGATATAAATCCCAAGTGACTCAAAGAATAGAGCTATGCTCCCCGGCAACGGCGCCAGAAAATAGTCTTGATAACCCACAAGTATAGGGGGTCGCAACAGTTTTCGAGGGTAGAATATTCAACCCAAATTTATTGATTCGACACAAGGGGAGCCAAAGAATATTCTCACATATTAGCAGTTGAGTTGTCAATTCAACCACACCTGGATAACTTAATATCTGCAGCAAAGTATTTAGTAGCAAAGTAGTATGGAAGTAACGGTAACGGTAGCAAAGTAATATTTTTGGGTTTTGTAATGATTGTAACAGTAGCAACGGAAAAGTAAATAAGCGAAGAAGACTATGTGAAAAGCTCGTAGGCATTGGATCAGTGATGGAGAATTATGCCGGATGCGGTTCATCATGTAACAGTCATAACATAGGGTGACACAGAACTAGCTCCAATTCATCAATGTAATGTAGGCATGTATTCTGAATATAGTCATACGTGCTTATGGAAAAGAACTTGCATGACATCTTTTGTCCTACCCTCCCGTGGCAGCGGGGTCCTAATGGAAACTAAGGGATATTAAGGCCTCCTTTTAATAGAGTACCGGACCAAAGCATTAACACATAGTGAATACATGAACTCCTCAAACTACGGTCATCACCGGGAGTGGTCCCGATTATTGTCACTTCGGGGTTGCCGGATCATAACACATAGTAGGTGACTATAGACTTGCAAGATAGGATCAAGAACTCACATATATTCATGGAAACATAATAGGTTCAGATCTGAAATCATGGCTCTCGGGCCCTACTGACAAGTATTAAGCATAGCAAAGTCATAGCAACATCAATCTCAGAACATAGTGGATACTAGGGATGAAACCCTAACAAATCTAACTCGATTACATGATAAATCTCATCCAACCCATCACCGTCCAGGAAGCCTACGATGGAATTACTCACGCACGGCGGTGAGCATCATGAAATTGGTGATGGAGGATGGTTGATGATGACGATGGCGACGGATTCCCCTCTCCGGAGCCCCGAACAGACTCCAGATCAGCCCTCCCGAGAGAGTTTAGGGCTTGGCGGCAGCTCCGTATCGTAAAACGCAATGAATCTTTTTCTCTGATTTTTTCTCCCCGGACACGAATATATGGAGTTGGAGTTGAGGTCGGTGGAGCTCCAGGGGGCCCACGAGGCAGGGGGTGCGCCCCCACCCTCGTGGAAAGGGTGTGGGCCCCTGGCCTTGTTTCTTTTGCCAGTATTTTTTATTATTTCCAAAAATAATCTCCGTGGAGTTTCCGATCATTCCGAGAACTTTTGTTTCTGCACATAAATAACACCATGGCAACTCTGCTGAAAACAGCGTCAGTCCAGGTTAGTTCCATTCAAATCATGCAAGTTAGAGTCCAAAACAAGGGCAAAAGTGTTTGTAAAAGTAGATACGATGGAGACGTATCATACGCTGCGCAGGCTCACTGGGAAGCGAGCCATTTGACTTCCATGGCCGCCCGCCTTCCTCTCCATTAATGGCGCCCGAGCCGTTGTTTAATACAGGCGGCCTTACTGTTCGCCTCCCATCCCCCCCCCCCCCCGCAGACCTCCACTGCCATGGTGCAGAATGATCATCTGCCACTAGTCTTCAAGTTTGGTGAAGTCGACTCTGAGCCGAAGGAGATAGAAAATAAGGAGGAATCGAGCCTCATGGACATGGCCCAGAACGAGCTGGCCACGGCGGTTGCTGCCCCCGCTCCCGTCCCAGCTCCCATCCCCGCGCCCGCGCCAGCGACCATCCCCTTAGCATTGACGGGCTGGTCGCCGAGCACTATCGCAAAGCTGGAAGCCGCGGGCATCAGTGAGGTCTCCGCGGACCCGCGCGAGCTCGTGTACATGCCAGCGCCAAGGCCCGTGCCCGTGCGCGCCCCTCCACCCACAGTGCCGCCTGCCCCCGTGCGTTTGGCTGCACCCGCCGCGCCCGTGCGCGCCCCTCCACCCACCACGGGGCTGGTGCCCGTGCATTTGGCTGCACCCGCCGTGCCCGTGCCCGTGTTCCCCCCCCCCCCTCAGTGGCATGGGACGCTGTCGTCGACCGCTACCTCTCAGCGGCGCCAGTTGCCGTCCTCCCATGCCCCGTCCGTCAATTGCGCGATGACATGATGTTCGATTTACAAGTGAGGAACATTTTGTGCTGCCTTGAAGACTTCAACAACGGCGTCCCGGAGGACGACAATGACAACGACGGCGCGGGACGCCGCCTCCGCCACCGCCGAAAATAGTTTTTTGGGGGTTTTATACTGTATCTCGAATTCTCGATCATATGAATATAAATTCACAGTGTGACTGAATGAAAGATATGGTTTGAACGAACTTGCGTTTTTCTCTCTTAATGTACAGACTTATCAAACGATTTTCTTTTGAAAAAAACGTCAACGGTTTTTAAATATAAAACACTCATCGCAAACGTTTTAGTTAGAACACCCGTATGCAAACCGACAGCTTCCCCAGGAAACCAAGGGAAAATGTGCCGAGCAGGATTTCTGCATCCCTTCAACGCAAACGGTTGTTTTGCATGACCCGTGTGCAACCACGTACAAATAATTGGGTAAGATTTGCATATCTGTCATTTTGGGTATGTTGCCATTTCTCAAACTAGAAAGATTGACATTTGTTTATCTAGTAACTTTGCCATTTGTCAACCTTGTAACACTGCGATTTGTCAAAATATGCAGCTACAAATCACTAGCACTATCTAATTTTTGCAACTAAAATCACTAGCACTGTTCATATGGACACCACTAGCAGGCGTGAGTTCATGGACGCATATGCAAATGTACCATTAATTACATACAACAAGTCATCAACCCACAACGACAATGAGGATACACGTTGGATTATAGATCATTTCCAACAAAATATTCTAGTAAAGTTTTTCTCACACAACAAATAACAAAGCGATGAAATGAACTTCAGCTCAACCACTCGTCGGCGTTGGAAACGCTTGCTTTGAACCAGAAGTGATTCTCTGGGAAGGGCCAGCTACTGTCAATCTCGAGACCAACGCAGGACTGATCATCCAAGCTGAAGCGGACTATTTCAATACCCATATTGGGATGGTAGGGAAGCATAGTAATGTCCGAGGTATAGATACAGTTGCTTCTCATAAATGGTAGTAATGTTGTGTCAACAACAGCTGGATCGCCTTCCACTAGCATTGGATAGTTTTGTCCAAGGAAGAACGAGTTTCCTCCAAGACTTTCAATACTGAACCAGGGAAAAGGTGTTGGCGCTAGTACACTAGTATCCATCCCGAATACCCTGCAACGGATGTTGGAATAGGTCCGGAGAGTGCGACCATACGAGACAACACCTGCTTCCTTAGTAACATCAGCAGTGCCCCATATACAGACAAGAAGAGGTTATCCATTGGAATAAGTTGCCAGGCGCCACTGAGTATATGGGTCCAGCTCGTCCTCATGCTCGTGAATAAAAATTTCAAGTATAGGTGGTGGAATGTTCACAGGACCTTGGAAACACAAGAAGGTTAATTAGTAAAGGGAAACTAGCTAACCCGCATGCATGTGGATGAAACAATTATAATTACGGTGGAAGACAAACGTACTGAAATCATGAGGATTCCATGCAAAAACAGTGCCACGAGTGGTGGCAGCAAACACAAGACCCTCGTATTGAATTGCATCACAGTACTCATCCGTGTATAGAAACTGTTTTTTGAGCAATATCCATCGAGTCGAACCATGAAGGACGACAACAATCTTGTCGAAGATAGCGACAACATAAGCATTCCTATAACCCCAAGAGCGGTTGGGAACTCGACAAATTGCTATCTTCCGTAGACGACAGTCAGCATGATTGTATTTGAACTCACATAGAATACCGGTGTACTCAACCTCTGGGCAGTCGTCTGAGATTTTTTGAAGTGGAACCCGGTGACGAGTGTACACATTCACAAGTTCCCACTCACATTTGTACCCAATATAACAACCCAATCTCCATTTGCGCATGCCCAAGCCTTGCCCTCAAGCGATGGCATCTTAACATCATACATATCATTATCAAGCGGCATCAACTTACACAAGGCGAGGCTTCCCTCGTCCCCGCGCCAGTCAGCAGTGTCACGGCGAAGAAGATAGGGGAGATCAAACCGCTCCTGAACCCTTGGGTTCCTTGTAATGATGTTATTAGTTGAGTCGAGAATGGTCTTGAACAAACTTGCCATGCTAGCCGAGGTGATGACGTTGCACCGATCAATGAGTTCCTCCACCGCGTCATCATTCAGATCGGGGCAAGAATAACGGGGTCGTTTCCAGCTTGTTCCCTCCATGGAGAACACGATCAAACAATGGCAGAAGGAAGGGTGAAGGAAAATGGAGGAGGGAGGAAGAGCTAGCGTGCGACAGCAGTTCCAAATCGAGAGGGAAAGGCGAAGAGTCGGTGGACGGTTGCCACGATACACGAAGAGGCGCCTGGGGAGCGAACAGTTGCCACAGAGGTCACACACCGACGACAAGGGCCGAGTAAACCGCATGCAATCCCATCGCACAACACACACGTCTTGTTAAGTTGAACCGTTTCTCTTCTCTTGTGTCAATGCAAACAATTCATCCGAGTGAACCGCATGCCGTATATCCCACACACAACCTGATCTGGCTGACTGTTTCTTTTGTGTTGCCTAATCACAAACAGTTCATTCGAGTGAACCGTATGCTATATATCGCACATACCTTCATCTGGCTGCCCGTTTCTTTTGTCTTGCCTAATCACAAACAGTTCATCCTAGTGAACCGTATGTAGTGTATCGCACACGCCTTTATCTGGCAACCCGTTTCTTTTGTTCCTCCTCATCGCAAACGGTTAATTGAACTGAACCGTATGCCCTTTATCGCACACGCAACTAAACCCTGAACCGTGTTTGATGCATCCGTCATCGCAAACATTTTATACATTTCTGACGGTTTCATACAGCATCGTTTGCGATTATGGCATCGCACACAGTTTCTCGAAGGGTCTCTGATTGTGGTGTCGTGTTAGCAGCATCCTGCAGTAGTGACAACAACATGTCGATTATCCTTGGTAGACCATTTTTGAACACTGCAGGGGCTGTTATTGATTGCAATAAAAGCAAAGTTACTTTTCATATTAATGTAAAGAGCATACAGTGCACTTTCCGAAGGAACAATTTCAAGTTAATGGTATTAATGTTATTGAAAAGTCTCCGACAATTACTATTGAAAAGTCTCCCTTTACCTACTGTCAAAAAGAAATATGAAACACTTATTGTAGGGGAGATGAATATCCCCATTGAGGTAACTTAGTGTTTTACGAAAGTTCTTCGGGTTCATGCTAATCAAAAGTGGTTGTCAATAAGACTTGATCAACCTTATAAATGGATTATTTTCAAGAGGCATGTGGTCGATGAATTTAGTAAGCACAACCTTCTATACCCACTTTATATTTTCAATTATTTTTAGTTAGATTCAATAAAATGTGATGAATATCCTGTTTTCTGAATTATCCGTGCAATAAAAAAGTGCCCAAAAATAAAAGTGATCAGAATGCTATGAAATTTTAACACAATTTTTTCCTAAATATTTAAGAATTTCTGGCACTGAAAACATCACAGGGGGTGCCCCTGGTGCCCACTAGGCACCAGGGCACGCCACACCCACCTGGCGCACCCTGTTGTCTAGTGGGCTGATGTCCAAGCGTAGAGTTTTGTAGGACAGTAGCAAATTTCCCTCAAGTGGCTGACCTAAGGTTTATCAATCCATGGGAGGTCTAGGATGAAGATGGTCTCTCTCAAACAACCCTGCAACTAAATATAGGTTTATCAATCCGTGGGAGGTGTAGGATGAAGATGGTCTCTCTCAAAAAACCCTGCAACTAAACAATAAAAAGTCTCTTGTGTCCCCAACACACCAAATACAATGGTAAATTGTATAGGTGCACTAGCTCGGCGAAGAGATGGTGATAGTAATGATAGTAGATATTCATTTTTGTAATAGGAACAATTAAAAATGGCAAGGTAGCAATTGATAAACGGAGCACAAATGGTATTACAATGCCTGAAAATGAGTCCTAGGATCCGTACTTTTGCTAGTGCAGTCTCTCAACAATGCTAATCTAACTGGATCATATAACCATCCTTCAATGTGCGATGAAGAATCACTCCAAAGTTCTTATCTAGTGGAGAAATTGTTTGTAGGGTACGAAACCACCTTAAAGTTATTCTTTCCGTTCGATCTATTCAATAGTTCATACTAAAATAACGCAAAGTTATTATTTCCGTTCGATCTATCCAAGAGTTCATACTAAAATAACACCATATGATACGCATCAACCAAATCTAATGTCACCTAGATACTCCAATGTCACCACAAGTATCCATGAGTTAATTATTCGATACGCATCAAACAATTTCAGATTCATAATACTCGATCCAACACAAAGAACCTCAAAGAGTGCCCCAAGATTTCTACCGGAGAAACAAGGACGAGAATGTGCATCAACCCCTATGCATACATTACCCCAATGTCTCCTCGGGAATCCGCGAGTTGAGTGCCAAAACACATATCAAGTGAATTGATACGTCTCCAACGTATCTATAATTTGTGAAGTATTCATTCCATGTTTACAACAATTTTATATGATTTTGGTATGATTTGATTAGAACTAACCCGGACTGACGCTGTTTTCAGCAGAACTACCGTGGTGTCGTTTTTTGTGCAGAAATAAAAGTTCTCGGAATGGGCTAAAATTTATGGTGATTTTTTATGGACCAAAAGAGCCCCCTAAAGCACCGGAGTTGGGCCAGAAGAGTCCCAAGGTGACGGCAAGGGCATAGGGAGCGCCCCCTATCTTGTCGCTGCCTCGTGGACCCCCCCCCCCGACATGAAACCAATGCAAAAAATTCCTATAAATCACGATACCCTAGAAAGAAACCTAGATCAGGAGTTATGCTGCCGCAAGCCTCTGTAGCCACGAGAAACCAATCGGGAGCCCATTCCGGCACCCTGCCGGAGGGGGAAACCATCACCGGTGGCCATCTTCATCATCACGGCTGTCTCCATGACGAGGAGGGAGTAGTTCACCCTCGTGGCTGAGGGTATGTACCAGTGGCTATGTGTTTGATATCTCCCTCTCGTGTTCTTGATTTGGCACGATCTTGATGTACCGCGAGCTTTGTTATTATAGTTGGATCTTATGGTGTTCTTCCCTCTCTACCTTCTTGTGATGAATTGAGTTTTATCTTTGAGGTTTCACTATTATCGGATTGAATACTATTATGGATTTGAGAACACTTGATGTATGTCTTGTGTGGGAAACCCGTTGTGACAATGGCGTATTCTATTGATTCACTTGATGTATTTTTTGGCACCCAACTCGCGGATTCCCGAGGTGACATTGGGGTAATCTATGCATAGGGGTTGATGCACGTTTTCGTCCTTGTTTCTCCGGTAGGAATCTTGGGGCACTCTTTGAGGTTATTTGTGTTGGATTGAATATTATGAATCTGAAGTTGTTTGATGCATATCGTAAAATTGACCCACGGATACTTGTGGTGACATTGGAATATCTAGGTGACATTAGGGTTGATTGATGTGTGTCATATGGTGTTGTTTTACTATGAACTCTAAGGCTATTTGTGACACTTATAGGAATAGCTCAATGGATTGATCAGAAAGAATAACTTTGAGGTGGTTTCGTACCCTACAAGCAATTTCATCTTATGTTCTCCGCGATAGGAACTTTGCAGTCACTCTTTGTTGCACGTTGAGGGATTGCCATATGATTTAATTATGTTATCATTTTTGAGAGAACTTGCACTAGTGAAAGTATGAACCCTAGGCCTTGTTTTCAAGCATTTCAATGTCGTTTTTGCTCACTTTTGTTACTTGCTACCTTGCTGTTTTTATATTTTCAGATTACAAAAACCTATATCTACTATCCATATTACACTTGTATCACCATCTCTTCGCCAAACTAGTGCACCTATACAATTTACCATTGTATTGGGTGTGTTGGGTGAAGGAAATATGCCCTAGAGGCAATAATAAAGTTATTGTTTATTTCCTTATTTCATGATAAATGTTTATTATTTTCGGATGTGGGGTTCTGGCAAACCCTTAAGGTTCGAACTCTGGGGTGCGCGCGAAGTCTCTCCCTCCTACCGATCTACGCTCTAGCTCGCTAAGATCTCGCGGATGAACTCGACGAACTTGCAACACGGAAAGACACGGGGTTTATACTGGTTCGGGACACCGTTGTGGTGTAATACCCTACTCCAGTGTGGTGGTGGTGGATTGCCTCTTGGGCTGATGATGAACAGTACAAGGGAAGAACAGCCTCCTGAGGTTGCGGTGTCCTTGTGCTTGTGAACTTGTGGCGTGAGGATTCGATGCCTCTACTGTGGTGGCTAGCTCTACTTATATAGGCCCTGGTCCTCTTCCCAAATATCAAGCGGGAAGGGAGCCAACAACGGCGGGCAAATTTGAAGGGGGGCAGCTAGTAAAAGCTATCCTGACAAAAGCGGTCTTCGCCTGCGAAAAGCTCTGGGGTGACGCCGTCTTGGGCTCCACGATGACCTCCGCCTTGCCGTCCTCCTGGTCTTGGTCTCGTTGCACCAATATGGCAACCTTTGCCTGATGCCTCGGTACTCTTCGCCTGCGCTGGCCTCCTTAGCACCAAAGAGGAAATAGAGACGCTGCGCGCACTGGCACCTGCCTGGTACCGTTCGTCATGGCTCACGTCACGAGAGCCTCGTGAGGTTTGCCTCGCCTTGATATCTCCGCTCCTCGTGAGCCTGCTTGGCTAGGCCACTCCAGAGGAGGTCTTGCGTCGTCCTCCTCGCGAGGCTTGGACCCTCGTGAGGGTCTTGAGTGCCTTGTTGACGAAGATGGGCCGTACGGCCTGCTGGTTAGCCACGTTGTGGGCCGCAGGCAGGCAAGTCTGGGGACCCCCGTTCCCAGAACGCCGACGGTAGCCCCCAGGCTCAAGGTGCGCTCGGGCTTGGCTTTGCGGCAAAGCCAAGGGTCAAGTTCGGAGCACCGCGGGCCCCAAAAGCCTGCGGCCTCGGTCGACGCGTGGCGGTTGATTGGACGTGGGCGTCTCCGCTTCCCCACGCTGCCTCGGCAACTGCTTGACCTGACAAAAGGCTGGCGTGGGCAGTTCTCGCCTTCATTGCTTCTTCCTTGCCTCGCTCCAGATCTCCTTTCTTGCTCCTCGCCACCACTACCTCCAGATCCGCTCCAGCCTTGCTCTGCATCTGCCGCCCATGGCGCCGCGCAAGGTCAGGACCTCCTCAACACCGGCTTGGTAGGAGCTGGCCCTCGAGGCGCCCACCGTCACGGAGAAGAGCCTCGCCTCCGTGCACCTGCTGACAGCGGGCGAGGGCAATGAGTGGGGGAAGACGGAGCTTCGGCTCGCCTCCGATGAGCCGGAGTCTGAAGGGAGCACCTTCTTCCCTTTCTTCTCAAGCAGCGTCGCCGTTGGGTTGGTCCCCCCTCTCTCTGATTTCTTTTATGAAGTCCTCGACCACTACGGTCTGCAGGCGTTGCATCTCCATCCCAACTCTATCCTCCTCCTGTCCATCTTCGCCTACTACTGTGAGGCGTACCTGGGCGTGATGCCGTCCGTGGCGTTGCTTCGCCATTTCTTCTTCCTTTGTGTCGGTGAGGGTCACATCTCCGGGTGCGCTAACTTCGTCGCATGCGGCAAGGCCAACTCGATCTCGAGCACCGGGAAGAGGGCCGACAACATCCGATCCAAATGGGTCATGATGGATGCCCAGCGTGCCGATCCGCGCCTGGCGTTGCTGACGGAGGCGCCCCGGCAGGGCAAGGGGTGGCCCAAGGCGGAGCTTGTCGACAAGCGGGCATCATCAGTGTTGGGGCAGATGATGACCGACCTGAAGCCGGGCAACGCGAGGGCGGCCAAGATAACAGGGGCGATGCTCCTGAGGGAGTTCTTGATGCTACGGGTTGCCCCACTCCAGGCACGCGCGCGCCCCCTCTAGGAGCTTGACAAAGAGGAGAACAAGACCCGCCTGAGGCCGGGGGACCTGCCTGGCGATGAATTGGACACCGTCCTGCGCCCCATAGTTGGGGACAACTAGGAGTACCCGCCTAGCGCCTTCCTTCCCCTGTTCAAACGCAAGGACCGGGAGGAATTCGTCGCCTCCAGGCTGACTTTTGATGCGCGCGGGCTGGTGCCGCCGGCGCTTTCGGAAGCTCCTATGGTGCAGAACCCGGTGGAGGTGTCTTCCAGCGAGTCCCGCGGGGAGGGGGAAGAGGAGGTGGACTCGGAGAAAACTCTGGAAGAGGTGGGGGAGACTTCCCCTCTGAGCAAGGCCGAGATTCTCCGCGCCCTTCCTAATGATGCCGATGCCAACGCCCACCAAGGGGAGAGGGAGCAACCTCCCGTCCCAACGAGGAGTAGGTTGTCGCTGGTGGCCCGAGGTGCCGCCTCTCAAGTCCCGAAGCTGTCAGGCTTCAAGCTTCTCAAGCGGTCAGTGGAATATGTCGCAGTGGATCGGTAAGTGTCTTAAGCTTTGCTTTGTCCTTGCTTGTACTCGTCGCTACCTGATACGTGCCCTTGGTTGATTAGGCCGTCATCTTCGGCGAAGAAGAGGAAGGAAGACGCAGCGGCCGTGCCTCCCGCGGAGAAAGGAGGAACTAGCGCTCGCATCTCCCCAGCCCGATCTTCCTCGCGAGGCCAAGAGGGGCATCACTGCATGGAATCAGCCCCATGGCCCCGCTGGCTCCGGAGGTGCCGGTACTTGGCGCAGCTGATGAGGTCCCAGCTGCTCCGGAACCCGCGGTCTCCCAAGCCTTGGTGATGATGTCACTTCCTCCCACTGTTGCATCTCCACTCCCTGGTCCTTCTGCTCCTGCTGCCGTCTTGGAGCGTGCCCTTGCGGAGATGACCCAGCTGCAGGCGGATGTCCTGAGCGCGGACCCGCGCCTGCTAGCCGGGCGTCTGGAGCTGGCCTCCGGCTGGCTTCACTCCGACCTGGCAGTTCGCGCGGCGCTGGGCCAGGCTGCTGCGGCTTTCGAGAAGGAGAAGCAAGGAGCCGCCAACGCTTCAGCCGATCGTGAGGTGGCGCTAAAGGACGCCAAGGCCGCCCGTGACCATTGCCAAGTACTGGAGGGCGAGCTGCAGAGCCTGCGCGACAAGCACGCCGAAAAGGTGCACTGCCGCCAAGTGAAGGAGGAGGAGATGAAGGCCCAGGAGGAAGCCGTCAAGAACCGTGATGCAGAGTTGGCGGAGCTGGGGAAGAAGCAGGCCGCCGAGCGCAACCGGTTGGAAGAGTTGGAGCGGAAGATGAGGACGAGGGAGGCCGATCTTGACGCCAAGGCGCGGGTCCTGGCAGAAGACCGCGTGGCCTTTGCCGATCTCGAGAAGAGGTCTCGCAAGGTGCTGAAGACGCTCTACGAGCATGGCCTGGAGAAGCCTCTGGACACCGACGAGGACGGCCCCGCCCAGCTGCTTCCTCTCGTGGTGAAGGCGCTTGAGGAGGTCGTTGATGGTCTCGGTCCCATGGCGGAGGCAGAAGCTCGCGTCCTGTCTTTAGCCACCTGCACCTTCGCGACCCCAACGCTTGCCTTGATGAGCTGCTGGAGCCTATAGCTGAAGATCAGTACGAGGCGGCTACCACGGCCGTGCAGGATCAGGTGGGGGCCTTGCTGAGGAGGTTCCGCGGCTTCGTCACCGCCCCTCTGTCCGGTGTCGTCGACCTTGCAGCTGGTGGTGAAGGTGAAGACAAGATTGCTCATGAGGGAGCACCTTCCGCGGGCGGTGGCGACGTCTAGAGGTGACCTGCGGCCATTCTTCTCATTCCGTTCCTGCAACATGTATCAGGCCTCGTGGAGGCATTTAAACTTTTTAATTTGGTACTGTGAGGACAATATGCTTGTAATATTTGCTTCGAGATTTCGCGATTTCCCTTCTATTTGCTTTGCGTTCTGCGTCGGCAGAGCCCGGCCCCGCGCATACCTCAACCGCCATTGGGCCGACCGGAGACCAGGACGGACCAAGGAGTGAGGGGCTACGTGACCAGTTAGGCTCCTGAGTCACGATGCTCAGGAGTCCCCCTTGACGCACAAACAGCATATAGGAAGAGTTCATGGGGGTAGATTAGTGTTCTACGTCGGCAGGGCCCGGCCCCGCGCATACCTGAACCACCATTGGGCCGACCGGAGACTAGGACGGACCAAGGAGTCAGGGGCTACGTGACCAGTTAAGCTCTTGAGTCGCGATGCTCAGGAGTCCCCCTTGACGTGCAAACAATTGCCATACCTGCCCTCGCCGAGGCCTCGGGAGGGGCGCGCGATGCCCAGGTCTGAGGGACCTGGTTAGGTGGCGTGCGCTTGGGCGTGACCCGAGTGCAGCCCCTGTGCCCAGCCCCCATGCGCGGCTTTCCCGAGGAAAGGCATTGCGGTAAGGCTGGGCGCTGAGCTCTGGGCTCCCTGAGGTTGGCGCGACCGTGGGGTCGCCCTCAGTTGTTTATCACCAGCGCGGAGCATAGTGCTTCCGCTTGTGCACGGGCATAGCCGCTCCTCGGCAGTGTCGTCAGCCAGCGCGGAGCATGGTGCTTCCACTTGGGTGTGGGATGGGGGGCCCTCCGGGAGGAGCCCCCGGGGCGTGTACAGCCCCGCCCTGACACGTGGCTTGCACGGCAGGGCTGCGAGGTGTATCTGGGCACTCGTGAGCCAGCGCGGGACTCACGAGGCCCTACCTCAAGGCGGGTTGCGCCTGGTCTTGAGTCTTGGTGACTGTGTGTTCCTGCAAGGCAATTAGATGCAAGCACTGTACGTCCTCAGGTCCCGGCCCTCGAGCGAGCTCAGCCGCCGCTGGTATGCCAGGTCGCGATGCCGTGGTCAAGGCCAGTGGGTGAGGGCTGGAGAGCCAGTAAGAGCTCCTGAGTCGCGATGCTCAGGAGCCCCCCTTTTAACGTGCAAGCGGATTGCATGGGATAAACAGACCCGCGGCGGGCGGCAATCGAGCAGGCGATAGCCGTTGGCAGGTTATGCATGGAGAGCAGATCAACTTGGATAAATGCAGGAAGATACATGCCACTGGGTCTGGCCCGAGCGGCTTGGGGATGATGCAGCCCGAGGGGCGCCCCCAGCAAAGTAAGCTAAAGACATAAGCAAAAGGGGTACATGCCACAGGGACGGACCCATGTGGCCTGGGAATAATGCAGCCCGAGGGGCGCTCCCAGCTTAAACGAGCTTGGAAGATGTCACCTGGTTCTGTAGACGAAGTAGAGTTGGTACAGCTGAAGCCCCGCGTTGAAGGAATGGCTCCTCATGAGCCATCGGGACACTGAGCCTCGGGGGGCTCTGGAGGTTCAAGAGGTTCCCTGAAGACCGTCCCCATCTCCTCCAGGACGGCGTGGTACCTGGCCTCCTGAGCCGCCAGGATACGCCGTAGGTTGCGCTGATAGGCTACCGCCACGCTCGGCAAGCTGAAGGGCATGCGAACGTAGCTGTGTGGTGGGCCCTCGCAGCGGCCCACACGCGATGGCCAGAAGTGCTCCTGAGATGCGGCTCTATTGAGCCCTGGGACGTCGATGCAGACACGCAGCCCGGCATCCTCGCCTGGATGGGGAGTTGCGCCTTGTGAGCGGTTGTGGCCGCGCATGGCTCTTGCTTCTTGCAGTTCCTGGGTGGTCTTGGTGATGAACTCCTGGGTGGTGGGCACTCCTTGCCCTGTGCTCTCCTGAGGAAGGTGTGCCATGAGGCACGCTTCCAAGTGGTTCCCAAGCGCCTCCCTCGTGAGGTTGGCATGGTCTGAGGCCCTCCAGAAGAGAGCCCCCGAGCCCTGCCTGAGGAGGGCGCCGGGCGCGCCTTCCTATGCGATGGAGGGAGGCGCCCTTGGAGCGGGCGCTGATCCTGATGAGGCTCCTGCCGCGACGCCATCCTCCTGAGGTCCTGCGCGGCGCGGCTTCTTCTTCTTGGGGATGGCCTCCGGAGGGCCTTCACTTCTGCTGTCGGGGTCGTCGATTGCTGCGGCTTGAAAGGCGCGCTCAAGGGAGCACACCGCATCCTTCTCTTCACACGGAACCGTGATGATTCCTCCACTTCCTGGCATCTTGAGAACGTTGTAGCCGTGATGAGTGACTGCCATGAACTTGGCCAGGGCTGGATACCCGAGGATGGCATTGTACGGCAGGCGGATGTGCGCGACGTCGAAGTCGATGAGCTCGGTGCGATAGTTCTTGCGCTCCCCGAAGGTGACAGGCAGGCGGACATGCCCTATTGGTGTGGTGGAACCGTCGGTCACTCCTGAGAAAGGCTTGGTTGGCTGGAGCTGCTCATATGGCACTTGGAGGTTGTCGAACGTGTCGACGGATAGGACGTTGAGCCCTGCGCCGCCGTCGATGAGAGTTTTGGTGACTTGCACATTGCTGATGACTGGGGAGCACAGCATAGGGAGGGCGCCTGCGGTGGCCGCGCACTTGAGCTGGTCTGCTGAGTTGAAGGTGATGGCACATTGGGACCACCTGAGCGGGCGCGTGGCCTCGAGCTTGGGGAGCACCGCGTTCACCTCGCGAGCGAACTGTTTGAAGATGCGCTGAGAGACTGGGGCCTGGGCACCGCCCAAGATGCAGGCGATCGCACGTGCCTCCTGGAAGCCCCCAGCCCCCTCGTCCTGGTGGTGGTCGTCGTTCCTTCATGGTGGCGGCAGCGGGGGAAGACCGGCGTTGCCCTGGGGGCGATCCTCACGAGGCGGGTCCCTCCAGGCGCCCTCGCGAGTTTGGTCCTGCCAGCGGTCCTCACGAGGCCGGTCGCGCCACTCCTGGCGCGGGCCACGGTCATCCCAGCGTCCGCCTCCGCGTCGACCGTAGCGTCCTTCCCGTATGGCTCTGAGCTCTTGGCAGTCGCTGGTGTTGTGGGTGTTCAGGTTGTGGAAGGCGCAGAACGGTCGGTCGTTCTTGGATGACTCAGGCTGATCTCTGCCTCGCTTGGTGTCGGGCTCCGCTGCGAGCACTACTGCCTCTTTGCGCTTCACGTCCTTGGCCTTGGCCTTCTTCTCCTCCGCTCCTGCAGCTGGCAGCTCAAGGAGAGAGAGGCACCCCTCCTCAGCTCTTGCGCACTTGGTCGCCAGGTTGAACAGCTCATGAGATGTGCAAAGCTCCTCGTGGATAGCGAGCTCTTCCTTCATCTTGATGTCACGGACGCCGTCCGAGAACGCGGAGATGATGGCTTCGTCCGTAACCTTGGGGATCTTGAGGCGGGTGTTGTTGAAGCGTTGGATGTACTTCTGGAGGGTCTCTCCTGGCTATTGCTCGATGCGGCGCAGATCACCCAAGGCCGGTGGGCGGTCGCGAGTGCCCTGGAAGTTGGCCACGAAGCGGTCGCGCATCTCATCCCAGGAGGAGATCGAGCCGTGCTGCAGGTTCAGGAGCCAGGAGCGGGCCCCATCCTTGAGAGCCATGAGAAACCAGTTCGCCATGACTTTTTCGTCGCTGTTGGCCGATTCGATGCTCAGCTCATAGAGCTGCAGGAACTCCACGGGGTCGGCGGTGCCGTCATAGCGAGGAGGCAGATCTGGCTTGAACTTGCCTGGCCAGGCGACGCTATGCAGTTCGGGGGTGAAGGCGCGGCAGCCGGCCGTGGTCGCCAGGGCCCGCTTCTGAGGTGGAGCTTGGTCTTGGCGAGGTCCGCGCTGCGCCACTGCAGGCGACACACGGTCTTGACGAGGTGGCGCGGGGAGCGCCGGTGCAGCTTCCTGAGGTTGAGGTGTCCTTGTGCTTGTGAACTTGTGGCGTGAGGATTCTATGCCTCTACTGTGGTGGCTAGCTCTACTTATATAGGCCCTGGTCCTCTTCCCAAATATCGAGCAGGAAGGGAGCCAACAACGGCGGGCAAATTTGAAGGGGGACAGCTAGTACAAGCTATCCTGACAAAAGCGGTCTTCGCCTGCGAAAATCTCTGGGGTGACGCCATCTTGGGATCCACGATGACCTCCGCCTTGCCGTCCTCCTGGTCTTGGTCTCGTTGAACCAATATGGCAACCTTTGCCTGATGCCTCGGTACTCTTCGCCTGCGCTGGCCTCCTTAGCACCAAAGAGGAAATAGAGACGCTGCGCGCACTGGCGCCCGCCTGGTACCGTTCGTCATGGCTCACGTCACGAGAGCCTCGTGAGGTTTGCCTCGCCTTGATATCTCTGCTCCTCGTGAGCCTGCTTGCCTAGGCCACTCCAGAGGAGGTCTTGCGTCATCCTCCTCGCGAGGCTTGGACCCTCGCGAGGGTCTTGAGTGCCTTGTTGATGAAGATGGGCCGTACGGTCTGCTGCTTAGCCACGCTGTGGGCCGCAGGCAGGCAAGTCTGGGGACCCCCGTTCCCAGAACACCGACAATTATTCATGCTAGAATTGTATTAACCGGAAACTTGATACATGTGTGAATACATAGACAAACAGAGTGTCACTAGTATGCCTCTACTTGACTACCTCGTTGAATCAAAGATGGTTAAGTTTCCTAGCCATAGACATGAGTTGTCATTTTATTAACTGGATCACATGATTACAGAATGATGTGATTGACTTGACCCATTTCGTTAGCTTAGCACTTGATCGTTTAGTATGTTGCTATTGGTTTCTTCATGACTTATACATGTTCCTATGACTATGAGATTATGCAACTCCCGAATACCGGAGGAACACTTTGTGTGCTACCAAACATCACAACGTGACTGGGTGATTATAAAGGTGCTCTACAGGTTTCTCCGATGGTACTTGTTGAGTTGGCATAGATCGAGATTAGGATTTGTCACTCCGATTGTCGCAGAGGTATCTCTGGGCCCTCTCGGTAATGCACATCACTATAAGCCTTGCAAGCAATGCAACTAATGAGTTAGTTGCGGGATGATGCATTACAGAACGAGTAAAGAGACTTGCCGGTAACGAGATTGAGCTAGGTATTGAGATACCGACGATCGAATCTCGGGCAAGTAACATACCAATGACAAAGGGAACAACGTATGTTGTTATGTGGTTTGACCGATAAAGATCTTCGTAGAATATGTGGGAGCCAATATGAGCATCCAGGATCTGCTATTGGTTATTGACCGGAGACGTGTCTCGGTCATGTCTACATAGTTCTCGAACCCGTAGGGTCCACGCGCTTAAAGTTCTGTGACGATCGATATTATGAGTTTATGTGATTTGATGTACCGAAGGTAGTTCGGAGTCCCGGATGAGATCGGGGACATGACGAGGAGTCTCGAAATGGTCGAGACGTAAAGATCGATATATTGGACGACTATATTCGGACATCGGAAAGGTTCCGAGTGATTCGGGTATTTTTTGGGGTACCGGGGAGTCATGGGAATACGAGGAAGAAGTAATGGGCCTCATGGGCCAAGTGGTGGAAGAGAGGAGGCAGGGCGCGCGCCCCCCCTAGCACAAACCGAATTGGACTAGGGGGCCGGCCCCCCTTTCCTCTTTTTCCTCCCTCTCCTTTCTTCTCGTCCCCCTCCTTCCTTTCCTCCTCCTAGTAGGAGTAGGAAAGGGGAGTCCTCCTCCTACTAGCAGGACTCCTCCTCCTGGCGCGCCCTACAGGGGCCGTCCGGCCTCCCCCCTTGCTCCTTTATATACGGGGGCAGGGGCACCCTAGAACACAACAATTGATCATTGATCTTTTAGCCGTGTGCAGTGCCCCCTCCACCATAATCCACCTCGGTCATATCGTAGCGGTGCTTAGGCGAAGCCCTGTGCTGGTAGCATCATCATCACCGTCGTCACGCTGTCGTGCTGACGGAACTCTCCCTCGAAGCTCTGCTGGATCGGAGTTCGTGGGACATCATCGAGCTGAACGTGTGCTGAACTCGGAGGTGTCGTACGTTCGGTACTTGGATCGGTCGGATCGTGAAGACATACAACTACATCAATCGCGTTGTTCTAACGCTTCCGCTTTCAGTCTACGAGGGTACGTGGACAACACTCTCCCCTCTCATTGCTATGCATCACCATGATCTTGCGTGCGCGTAGGAAATTTTTTGAAATTAGTATGTTCCCCAACAGTGGCATCAGAGCCAGGTTTATGCGTAGATGTTATATGCACGAGTAGAACACAAGTGAGTTCTGGGCAATACAAGTCATACTGCTTACCAGCATGTCATACTTTGGTTCGGCGGTATTGTTGGATGAAGCGGCCCGGACCGACATTACGTGTACGCTTACGCGAAACTGGTTCTACCGACGTGCTTTGCACATAGGTGGCTGGCGGGTGTCAGTTTCTCCAATTTTAGTTGAACCAAGTGTGACTACTCCCGGTCCTTGAGAAGGTTAAAACAGCACTAACTTCACGAAATATCGTTGTGGTTTTGATGCGTAGGTAAGAACGGTTCTTGCTCACCCTGTAGTAGCCACATAAAACTTGCAACAACAAAGTAGAGGACGTCTAACATGTTTTTGCAGGGCATGTTGTGATTCGATATGGTCAAGACGTGATGAGATATAAGTTGTTGTATGAGATGATCATGTTTTGTTGAAGTTATCGGCAACTGGCAGAAGCCTTATGGTTGTCTCTTTATTGCATAAGATGCAAGCGCCAAATAATTGCTTTACTTTATCGCTATGCGGTAGCAATAGTTGCAAGAGCAACAGTTGGCGAGACGACCATGTGACGACACATTGATATAGATCAAGACGATGGAGATCATGGTGTCATGCCGGTGACGATGGAGATCATGACGATTCTTTAGAGATGGAGATCAAAGGCACAAGATGATGATGGCCATATCATGTCACATATTTTGATTGCATGTGATGTTTATCTTTTATACATCTTATTTTGCTTAGTTCGGTGGTAGCTTTATAAGATGATCCCTTACTAAAATTTCAAGGTATAAGTGTTCTCCCTGAGTATGCACCGTTGCGAGAGTTCTTCGTGCTGAGACACCACGTGATGATCGGGTGTTATAAGCTCTACGTTCACATACAACGGGTGTAAGCCAGTTTTGCACGTGCAGAATACTCGGGTTAAACTTGATGAGCCTAGCATATGCAGATATGGCCTCGGAACACTGGAGACCGAAAGGTCGAGCATGAATCATATAGTAGATATGATCAACATAGTGATGTTCACCATTGAAAACTACTCCATCTCACATGATGATCGGACATGGTTTAGTTGATTTGGATCACGTGATCACTTAGATGATTAGAGGGATGTCTATCTAAGTGGGAGTTCTTAAGTAATATGATTAATTGAACTTTAATTTATCATGAACTTAGTCCTGATAGTATTTTGCAAATAATGTTTTAGATCAATAGCTCGCGTTATTGCTTCCCTATGTTTTATATGTGTTCCTAGAGAAAATTAAGTTGAAAGATGATAGTAGCAATGATGCGGACTGGGTCCATGATCTAAGGTTTATCCTCATTGCTGCACAGAAGAATTATGTCCTTGATGCACCGCTAGGTGACAGACCTATTGCAGGAGCAGATGCAGACGTTATGAACGTTTGGCTAGCTCAATATGATGACTACTTGATAGTTTAGTGCACCATGCTTAACGGCTTAGAATCGGGACTTCAAAGACGTTTTGAACGTCATGGACCATATGAGATGTTCCAGGAGTTGAAGTTAATATTTCAAGCAAATACCCGAGCTGAGAGATATGAAGTCTCCAACAAGTTCTATAGCTAAAAGATGGAGGAGAATAGCTCAAGCAGTGAGCATGTGCTCATATTGTCTGGGTACTACAATCGCTTGAATCAAGTGGGAGTTAATCTTCCAGATAAGATAGTGATTGACAGAATTCTCTAGTCACCATCACCAAGTTAGTAGAACTTCGTGATGAACTATAGTATGCAAGGGATGACGAAAATGATTCCCAAGCTTTTCATGATGATGAAATCGATGAAGGTAGAAATCAAGAAAGAGCATCAAGTGTTGATGATTAACAAGACCACTAGTTTCAAGAAAAGGGCAAAGGGAAAGAATGGGAACTTCATGTAGAATGCCAAGCAAGTTGTCACTTCTGTGAAGAAGCCCAAAGCTAGACTAAAGCCTGAAACTGAGTGCTTCTACTGCAAAGGAAATGTTCACTTGAAGCGGAAATGCCCTGAATATTTGGTGAATAAGAAGGATGGCAAAGGAACAAGGGTATATTTGATATACGGGTTATTGATGTGTACCTTACTAGTGTTTATAGTAGCCCCTTGCTATTTGATACTTGTTCGGTTGCTAAAAATTAGTAACTCGAAACAGGAGTTACAGAATAAACAAAGACTAGTTGAGGGTGAAGTGACGATGTGTGTTGGAAGTGGTTCCAAGATTGATATAATCATCATCACACACTCCCTATACTTTCGGGATTAGTGTTAAACCTAAATAAATGTTATTTGGCGTTTGCGTTGAGCATGAATATGATTTGATCATGTTTATTGCATTACGGTTATTCATTTAAAGTCAGAGAATAATTGTTGTTCTGTTTACATGAATAAAACCTTCGATGGTCATACACCCAATGAAAATAGTTTGTTGGATCTCGATCGTAGTGATACACATATTCATAATATTGATGCCAAAAGATGCAAAGTTGATAATGATAGTGCAACTTATTTGTGTCACTGCCGTTTGGGTCATATCGGTGTAAAGCGCATGAAGAAACTCCATAAAGATGGATTTTTGGAATCACTTGGTTATGAATCATTTGATGCTTGCGAACCGTGCCTTTTGGGCAAGATGACTAAAACTCGGTTCCCCGGAACAATGGAACGAGCTACTGACTTGTTGGAAATAATACATACCGATGTATGCGGTCCAATGAGTGTTGATGCTCGTGGCAGGTATCGTTATTTTTTGACCTTCACAGATGATTTGAGCAGATATGAGTATATCTACTGAATGAAGCACAAGTCCGAAACATTTGAAAAGTTCAAATAATTTCAGAGTGAAGTGGAGAATCATCGTAACAAGAAAATAAAGTTTCTACAATCTGATCGTAGAGGAGAATATTTGAGTTACGAGTTTGGCCTTCATTTAAAAACAATGTGGAATAGTTTCACAGCTCACGCCACATGGAACACCACAGCGTAATGGTGTGTCCGAACATCATAACCGCACATTATTGGATATGGTGCGATCTATGATGTATCTTACCGATTTACCACAATCGTTTTGGGGTTATGCATTAGAGACAGCTGCATTCACGTTAAATAGGGCACCATCTAAATCCGTTGAGACGACACAATATGAACTGTGGTTTGGTAAGAAACCAAAGTTGTCGTTTCTCAAAGTTTAGGGTTGCGATGCTTATGTGAAAAAGTTTCATCTTGATAAGCTCAAACCCAAAATCGGAGAAATGTGTCTTCATAGGATACCCAAAGGAGACAGTTGGGTACAGCTTCTATCACAGATCCGAAGGCAAGACATTTGTTGCTAAGAATGGATCCTTTCTAGAGAAAGAGTTTCTCTCGAAAGAAGTGAGTGGGAGGAAAGTAGAACTTGATGAGGTAACTGTACCTGCTCCCTTATTGGAAAGTAGTTCATCACAGTAATCTGTTCCTGTGACTCCTACACCAATTAGTGAGGAAGCTAATGATAATGATCATGTAACTTCAGATCAAGTTACTACCGAACCTCGTAGGTCAACCAGAGTGAGATCCGCACCAGAGTGGTACGGTAATCATGTTCTGGAGGTCATGTTACATGACTATGACGAACCTACGAACTATGAGGAAGCGATGATGAGCCCAGATTCCGCGAAATGGCTTGAGGCCATGAAATTTGAGATGGTATCCATGTATGAGAACAAAGTATGGACTTTGATTGACTTGCCCGATGATCAGTGAGCCATTGAGAATAAATGGATCTTCAAGAGGAAGACAGACGCTGATAGTAGTTTTACTATCTACAAAGCTGGACTTGTCGAAAAAGGTTTTTGACAAAGTTCAAGGTGTTGACTACGATGAGATTTCTCACTCGTAGCGATGCTTAAGTCTGTCTGAATCATGTTAGCAAATTGCCATATTTTATGAAATCTGGCAAATGGATGTCAAAACTACATTCCTTAATGGATTTCTTAAAGAAGAGTTGTATATGATGCAACTAGAAGGTTTTGCCGATCCTAAAGGTGCTAACAAAATGAGCAAGCTCCAATGATCCATCTATGGACTGGTGCAAGCATCTCGGACTTGGAATATACGCTTTGATGAGTTGACCAAAGCATATAGTTTTATACAGACTTGCGGTGAAGCCTGTATTTACAAGAAAGTGAGTGGGAGCACTACAGCATTTCTGATAAGTATATGTGAATGACATATTGTTAATCGGAAATAATGTAGAAATTTCTGGAAAGCATAAAGGAGTATTTGAAAGGAGTTTTTCAAATAAAGACCTCGGTGAAGCTGCTTACATATTGAGCATCAAGATCTATAGAGATAGATCAAGACGCTTGATAAGTTTTTTCAATGAGTACATACCTTGACAAGATTTTGAAGTAGTTCAAAATGGAAACGTCAAAGAAAGAGTTCTTGCCTGTGTTACAAGGTGTGAAATTGAGTAAGAGTCAAAGTCCGACCACGGCAGAAGATAGAAAGAGAATGAAAGTCATTCCCTATGCCTCAGCCATAGGTTCTATAAAGTATGCCATACTGTGTACCAGATCTATTGTATACCCTACATTGAGTTTAGCAAGGGAGTACAATAGTTATCTAGGAGTAGATCACTGGCCAGTGGTTAAAATTATCCTTAGTGGAATAAGGATATGTTTCTCGATTATGGAGGTGACAAAAGGTTTGTCATTGAGGGTTATGTAGATGCAAGTTTTGACACTGAGCTAGATGACTCTAAGTCTCAATCTGGATACATATTGAAAGTGGGAGCAATTAGCTAGAGTAGCTCCGTGCAGAGCATTGTTGACATAGAAATTTGCAAAATACATACGGATCTGAATGTGGCAGACCCGTTGACTAAACTTCTCTCACAAACAAAACATGATCACACCTTAGTACTCTTTGGGTGTTAATCACATAGCGATGTGAACTAGATTATTGACTCTAGTAAACCCTTTGGGTGTTGGTCACATGACGATGTGAACTATGGGTGTTAATCACATGGTGATGTGAACTATTGGTGTTAAATCACATGGCGATGTGAACTAGATTATTGACTCTAGTGCAAGTGGGAGACTGAAGGAAATATGCCCTAGAGGCAATAATAAAGTTATTATTTATTTCCTTATTTCATGATAAATGTTTATTATTCATGCTAGAATTGTATTAACCGGAAACTTGATACATGTGTGAATACATAGACAAACAGAGTGTCACTAGTATGCCTCTACTTGACTAGCTCGTTGAATCAACGATGGTTAAGTTTCCTAGCCATGGACAAAGAGTTGTCATTTGATTAACGGGATCACATCATTAGAGAGTGATGTGATTGACTTGACCCATTCCGTTATCTTAGCACTTGATCGTTTAGTATGTTGCTATTGCTTTCTTCATGACTTATACATGTTCCTATGACTATGAGATTATGCAACTCCCGAATACCGGAGGAACACTTTGTGTGCTACCAAACATCACAACGTGACTGGGTGATTATAAAGGTGCTCTACAGGTTTCTCCGATGGTACTTGTTGAGTTGGCATAGATCGAGATTAGGATTTGTCACTCCGATTGTCGCAGAGGTATCTCTGGGCCCTCTCGGTAACGCACATCACTGTAAGCCTTGCAAGCAATGCAACTAATGAGTTAGTTGCGGGATGATGCATTACAGAACGAGTAAAGAGACTTGCCGGTAACGAGATTGTGCTAGTTATTGAGATACCGACGATCGAATCTCGGGCAAGTAACATACCGATGACAAAGGGAACAACGTATGCTGTTATGCGGTTTGACCGATAAATATCTTCGTAGAATATGTGGGAGCCAATATGAGCATCCAGGTTCTGCTATTGGTTATTGACCGGAGACGTGTCTCGGTCATGTCTACATAGTTCTCGAACCCGTAGGGTCCGCACGCTTAAAGTTCTGTGACGATCGGTATTATGAGTTTATGTGATTTGATGTACCGAAGGTAGTTCGGAGTGCCGAATGAGATCGGAGACATGACGAGGACTCTCGAAATGGTCGAGACGTAAAGATCAATATATTGGACGACTATATTCGGACATCGAAAAGGTTCCGAGTGATTCGGGTATTTTTCGGGGTACCGGGGAGTTACGGGAATACGAGGAAGAAGTAATGGGCCTCATGGGCCAAGTGGTGGAAGAGAGGAGGCAGGGCGCGCGGCCCCCCTAGCCCAAACCGAATTGGACTAGGGGGCCGACCCCATTTCCTCTTTTTCCTCCCTCTCCTTCCTTCTCCCTCTCCTCCTTCCTTTCCTCCTAGTAGGAGTAGGAAAGGGGAGTCCTACTCCTACTAGGAGGAGGACTCCTCCTCCTGGCGCGCCATACAAGGGCCGGCCGGCCTCCCCCCTTGCTCCTTTATATACGGGGGCAGGGGGCACCATAGAACACAACAATTGATCATTGATCTTTTAGCCGTGTGCGGTGCCCCCCTCCACCATAGTCCACCTCGGTCATATCATAGCAGTGCTTAGGCGAAGCCCTGCGTCGGTAGCATCATCATCACCGTCATCACGCCATCGTGCTAACGGAACTCTCCCTCGAAGCTCTGCTGGATCGGAGTTCGTGGGATGTCATCGAGCTGAACGTGTGCTGAACTCGGAGGTGCCGTACGTTCGGCACTTGTATCGGTCGGATCATGAAGACGTATGACTACATCAACCGCTTTGTTCTAACGCTTCCGCTTTCGGTCTACGAGGGTACGTGGACAACACTCTCCCCTCTCGTTGCTATGCATCACCATGATATTGCGTGTGTGTAGGATTTTTTTTGAAATTACTACATTCCCCAACATTGGGGACACAAGAGACTCTTTGTTATTTGGTTGCAGGGTTGGTTGAGAGATACCATCTTCATCCTATGCCTCCCATGGATTGATAAACCTTAGGTCATCCACTTGAGGGAAATTTGCTATTGTCCTACAAAACTCTGCGCTTGGAGGCCCAACACGAGTCTACAAGAAGAAGGTTGCATAGTAGACATCAAGCTCTTTTCTGGCGCCATTGCGGGGAAGTGAGTGCTTGAAGGTATATCTTTAGATCTTCCAATTGAATCTTTTAGTTTCTTGTTTTATCACTAGTTTAGTCTATAAAAGAAAACTACAAAAAATGGAATTGAGATTACCTCATATGCTTCATCTTTTTAAAATATTTCATGAAAATAAGGATTCAGAAAATTGTGCCAAAGTGTTAGAAGAAGAAGTCAATAAAATGTTTGCCATAAAAACTTTGAATGATGAGCATGATTGCAATGTTGTTAGTATGAATTCTTTGAATATGCATGATGCTAATGATATGCAAAGCCACAAGCTTGGGGATGCTATGTTTGACGAAGATGATATTTTTAGTCCCCCAAGTTTTGATGAGCAAATTTATTATGATGATAGCATGCCTTCTATTTATGATGATCATATTGATGAATGTGGGTTTGGAAGAGTGTCAGCTCTAGGTAATGATCCCACTATTTTGGAGGGTGTTGAATCTTTTCACAATATTGATAAAAGTGGATTTTGAGAGGTCATGACTTTATTTAGTGATGAATCCACTATCTTGGAAGAGGTTTCAATTGATTATGACAACAAAGTTGCTCTCTATGATGATTATTGTGATGACATGTATGCTATAAAGAATAATGATAACCATGAAACTTGGCATAGTGATTTTAAGTTCCAATTGGATTATGCCTCACATGATAGTTATTTTGTTGAATTTGCTCCCACTACTATTCATGAGAATAAATTTGCTTATGTGGAGAGTAACAAAAATTCTATGCTTATGTATCATGAACAGAATGGTTTATGTGATAGTTATATTGTTGAATTCATTCATGATTCTACAGAAAATTATTATGAAGGAGGAATATATGCTTCTAGGAATTTCAATAATATCAAGTTTCCTCTCTTTATGTTGAAAACCTTGAAGTTTTGCTTGTTTTGCCTTCCTATGCTAGTTGATTCTTGTTCCCGTAAATTGTTTGCTCACAAAATTCCTATGCATAGGAAATGGATTAGACTTAAATGTGCTAGTCATATGCTTCATGATGCTCTCTTTGTATTTCAATTCCTATCTTTTATGTGAGCATCATTGAAATCATCATGCCTAGCTAGGGGCGTTAAACAATAGCACTAGTTGGGAGGCAACCCAATTTTATTTTGTTTCTTCCTTTTTGTTCCTGTTTTCCAATAAATTTATCATCTAGCCTCTAGTTAGATGTGTTTTTATGTTTTAATTTAGTGTTTGTGCCAAGTAAAGCCTTTGGGATAGTGTAGATGATAGTTGACTTGATTCTGTGCAAAAATAGAAACTTTAGCTCTCAGTCCAGGAATTTTGAAAATTCACTGGAACGTGCTTTTGATCTGAATTTTTTACACATGATTGAAATATAAATTGCCTACGTTGTCCTAATTTTTGGAGTTACAAAAGTATACGAAGTTTTCAGATCATTACAGACTGTCCTGTTTTTGACAGATTCTGTTTTCAGTGCATAGTTTGCTTGTCTTATAGTTTCTATGGCTTATATTGCTCAATGTAAATTGAAGAAATGATATGGTACAGTAGGCATTGTGTGAGAACAATTATGTATCTTGTATTTGACAGTACCCAAGTGAATGATTTGCTTTATTATACTAACGCATCTCACGAAGTTCCGTTAAGTTTTGTGTGATTGAAGTTTTCAAGTTTTGGGTGAGAAATGATATGAAGAGAATAAGGAGTGAAAAGACCCTAAGCTTGGGGATGCCCGAGGCACCCCAAGGTAATATTCAAGGAAGGTCCAAGCAACTAAGCTTGGGGATGCCCCGGAAGGCATCCCCTCTTTCGTCTTCAACATTATCAATAACCTCACTTGGAGCTATATTTCTATTCACCACATGATATGAGTTTTGCTTGGAGCGTCCTTTTCTTTGGTTAGGATTTACTTGCTGTTATTTATAGTAATGTTTTGCATCTTTTAGTTCAATAAAAAGGTCAAGTGTAACCTTTACCATGCTTATTTTGCAAGTCTATATGTTGTTGTTTTGAAAACAGAAAGTTTTTTATCATTGTCTGAATATTTGTGAATAGTCAGAACATGATAAAATCTTGAAATTTTTAAACAATGAGTAATAACAAATTTTATATAGTGTGGTAATTTTTCAGAATTTTTTGAGTTAAATAAGTATGTATCCTACCTCATCCTTTACATAATGTTCTTTTAGACAGATTGCTGTTATGATTGCATTGTTTGCATATGTTTGCTTGTTTAATAATTCTATTTGCAGATGGGAGTATTAAATATGCAGAGGCATTTAGTATGCAATGTCAAATTATAATTTTAGTGAATTTCTACAGTAGAGAATGATAAGGTTTTTCATGGATTTATACTAACTTATCTCACGAGTACTTGTTGAGTTTTGTGTGTATGAAGTTTTTAAGATTTAGGAAAACCGTGATATAAGAGGAATTAAGGAGACACAAAAGCTCAAGCTTGGGGACGCCCAAGGCATCCCAAGTTAATATTTCAAGAAGTCTCAAGCATCTATGCTTGGGGATGCCCCGGTTGGTATCCCACCTTTCTTCTTCAACAACTATCGATCAGTTTTGGTTGAGCCAAAGTTTTTGCTTCTTCACATGATATGTGCTATCCTTGCATTGTAATTTTATTTTGTTTTGATTGATATTTGAATAAAATACATTAGATCTGAAATTTTTAAATGAGAGAGAGTCTTCACATAGCTACATAATTATTAGACTACTCATTGATCTTCACTTATATCTTTTGGAGTAGTTTGTCATTTACTCTCGTGCTTCACTTATATCCTATGAGTAAATGGTTGAATGAACTGAATATAATAAATCTGAAATTATATATGTTTCATATGCTTATCCCATGGGGAGTAATGACTTCACATATAAGAAGTATAGGTGGTAAATTTATTGAAAGTTACACTACAAAAAAAAGACACATCCGTGACATTTTGGGCCGAACGAAAAAATATTCTGTCATACATATGACACTTCTATGACGATAATTGTGACAAAACCCGGTATCATCATAGATGTGGTGGGCTCCTACTTCTATGACAAAAAATCATGACAGAAAATGGGCTTTTCGTCCTGGGCGGGCCGGAGACGCAGCTGCATGACATTCTTTGGGCCGTCCATGACGGAAAAAACCGTGGTAGAAGCGAGGGGGAGGAAAATTTTGGGGAGTTCCCGGTTACGGTGGGAGGTCGGGGGCCGAGCGATGCACGTTTCTCTCGTACACGTACGCGCGTGTGTGCGAGGCGTTGGCTCTAACTGAACCCGAGCGAGGCGTTGGGCTCTAACTGAACCCGAGCGATTGCACTGCAGGCTACGCGTTACTGAACCCGAGCGATCGATCGATGGCTGTTAACTGAACCCGATCGAGCGATTCCTTCGCTACTGCTGCTAACTGAAGCCGATCGATTGGATGAACAGTGAGCGTTGCGGGGGGGGAGGGGGGTTGGATGAACAGTGAGCGGTGGCGTTGCCTCTGGATGAACAGGACCCCGTGGTGTGGTGGAGGGCTGGATGAACATTAGACAGTGGAGGGGTGCCCGTGGAGGGGTGGTTGAACAGGACCCCGTGGTGTGGAGGGCTGGATGAACAGTAGACGGTGGAGGGTGCCGTGGGGTGGTTGAACAGTAGCCGGTGGAGTAGCGCGCGGTGGAGGCTGGATGAACAGGAGCCCGTGGAGGCTGGAGGAGGTCGACGGTAGCCCGTGGAGGCTGGAGGAGGTCGACGGTGGAGATGAACAGTATCCCGTGGAGTCCCGTTTTGCGGTACGCCACACCCCTCCCGATGAACAGGACCCCCGTTTCGACCGTAGGAGGTCCGTTTCGTCCGTTTTGCGGTACGCCACACCCCTCCCGATCAACAGGACCCCCGTTTCGACCGTAGGAGGTCCGTTTCGTCCGTTTTGCGGTACGCCACACCCCTCCCGATCAACAGGACCCCCGTTCCGAACGTAGGAGGTCCGTTTCCTCCGTTTTGCGGTACGCCACACCCCTCCCGATCAACAGGACCCCCGTTTCGACCGTAGGAGGTCCGTTTCCTCCGTTTTGCGGTACGCCACACTCCTCCCGATCAACAGGACCCCCGTTTCGACCGTAGGAGGTCCGTTTCCTCCGTTTTGCGGTACGCCACACCCCTCCCCATGAACACGACGCATTCCGTTGCCTCCCCATGAACACGACGCATTCCGTTGCCTCCCCATGAACACGACGACGACGCTGTTTCTCCGTTCCGACCCAGCCATGTACACGAGCCCTCGCCGTACGTATGCGCGAGTAGGCGTTCGAGACCCTGCCCGTATGTATGTACGTGGCCGTATTTTCTTTCTTGCACCCTGGCCGCTGTACGTACGTGTACATGCTACGTGCGCGCCTCTACTACGACACGTACGCGCCTCTACTACGACACGTGCGCGCCTCTACATCGACCAGTATATATGTACGTACACGTTCGCGACCAGAATGACAACGCTACGTACGCTTCGACCAGGTGGGTCCCGACTGTCAGGCACTTCCTTGCCTGCGAAGATGTAGCTGGTGGGTCCCAGCAGTCAGGGGGGCGAATCGTTTTGGTTTTTTTTGCCCGGACGCACTTCCTTGCGTGCGAAGATGTAGCTGGTGGGTCCCAGCAGTCAGGGGGGCGAATCGTTTTTTTTTGCCCGGACGCACTTCCTTGCGTGCGAAGGTGTAGCTGGTGGGTCCCAGCAGTTAGGGGGCAAACGTTTTTTTCGCGAAATACGGTGGCCCGTCCGGTGGGTCCCTGCTGTCAGGTGGAGGAATCATTATTTTCCGCGTAATAAGGAGGCACTTCCTTGCTGCCGCCGTGGACCCAGCTGTCAGCCTCTCCACGTACAGTCCACGTCCGATGGAAGTCGTTCCTTGACCACGTTGACCACGCCGCGCCGAGAGCACCAGGGCGGTGGACGACGGCGAGGCCTAGGAAGGGGACGACGCGGAGCCGGTGAAGACGCGGCAGTGGATGCCCACGCGGAGAGGAGTATGAGGGTTCACTCGTTCGGCTGCGGTGTGAGGCTGCCGTCGCCGCAGGGCCTGGCCAGCGGTGGGAATAGTAGGGGGCGGTGAGGCCTCCGCGGCAGCACAGCCGGCCACGGGAGGCAGGAGCAGGCGGCACGACCGGCGCTGCTTTGGGCGGCTGGAGCAAGAAGACCAGAGGTTGAAGAAGCACTACGGCCGTTGGATGGACATCGTACGGTCACTGGAGCTAGAATCGTTCATATTGACTAAGTTGACAAAGCCCTCCGTCCCCGTCAACTTAGTAGGCCCACAAGTCAGCCTCCCACCAAGGTGGGTCCCAGCTAGCAGGGGGAGTATTCATTTTTTTGTGCGTAATAAGGAGGCACTTCCGGTGGGTCCGAGCTGACAGCGGGGGGAACGTTTTTTTCGCGAAATACGGTGGCCCGTCCGGTGGGTCCCAGCAGTCAGGGGGGAAACGTTTTTTTCGCGAAATAAGGTGGCCCGTCCGGTGGGTCCCCGCTGTCAGGTGGAGGAATAATTATTTTGCGCGTAATAAGGAGGCACTTCCTTGCGGCCGCCGTGGACCCAGCTGTCAGCCTCTCCACGTACAGTACTCTTCCGATGGAAGTCGGTCGTTGACCACGTTGACCACGCCGCGCCGAGAGCACCAGGGCGGTGGACGACGGCGAGGCCTAGGAAGGGGACGACGCGGAGCCGGGGAAGACGCAGCAGTGGAAGCCCGCGCGGAGAGGAGTACGAGGGTTCACTGGTTCGGCTGCGGTGTGAGGCTGCCGTCGCCGCAGAATAACAGGGGGTGTGGGTGAGTGGAGGGATGGCCTGGCCAGCGGTGGGAGTAGTATGGGGGCGGTGAGGCCTCCGCGGCAGCACAGCCGGCCACGGGAGGCAGGAGCAGGCGGCACGACCGGCGCTGCTTTGGGCGGCTGGACCAAGAAGACCAGAGGTTGAAGAAGCACTACGGCCGTTGGATGGACATCGTACGGTCACTGAAGCTAGAATCGTTTATATTGACTAAGTTGACAAAGCCCTTGGTACGCTCCAACTTAGTAGGCCCACAGGTCAGCCTCCGAAACGGTGCGCCCCAGATGTCAGGGGGAGGAATCATTTTTTGGGCGGCCGAAGCTAAGAATATCCGAGATTGAAGAAGAAGCACGACATCCGTTGGATAGACATCCAACGGCCACTGCTGCTAGAACCGTGTGTTGACTATAATAAGTTGACAAAGCCTTGCATACGCGTCAACTTATTTTTTTAGGGGACGCGTCACTTAGTAGGCCCACAAGTGTGTGGCAGAGAACTTATAGCCCATTTGCGTTTTGTAAGAATGTACAGCCCATTTTTGAATTCTAATGGAATTTACAACAGCCCATTTACAGTTTGTTAAAAGTACAGCCCATTTTCTAGCTAGGACAACGATTAATAATTTCAACCAACCGTTGAAGACAGAATTCAATAAAATTTCCCACATTTTGATGGGATCCGAAATATTTTTATCCCGAAATTTCTAGTCAGATTAAATATAAATTTGTATTACGTAAAAATCCAACGAAACATTGCGCGCGCAACAATGAAAATTTAAGATTTTCAAAATCCATAAATAATATTTTATAAACTAATTTCGTGTTTGGTGCATTTTTTTATAGTTACTGCCCAGTTTTTATAATTACATCCCATTTATTATTTTTAAAGCCCATTTTCCTGTTAAGCCTAATGCATCCCTCCTAGGAAAGATTTGCAGCCCAGCGGGGCGGAGAATAACAAGTTGACCTTGCCTGGGTATTCCTCAAAAAGACGTATAGCTGGGCTAGCCATTTTCATCTTGAAAAAATTAGTATCTGGGCTGGATATCTGGCCTGGGCTAGACGGGCCACAGCCCGCCCAGTTAATACCCTGCTCTCCTCTGAACAACAACGAAATCATCGCCAAGAAAAACTCTGCAGTGCTCACGCCTCAAAAACACAAATACTGCTCGAGCTGCTTGGTCCCAGCTGTCGGCCGCACCTTGTGCAATTCTCTCGTTTATATTGACTACATAGGTTGACAATGGTGTGGGACCGTGATGTCAGGAAACCAGGAGAAAGCAAAAAAAATATAGTTGTACATAATAAGGAGGCACTTGCGTACGTACGGCTATGGCCCTAGTGGGTCCCTAGTGTCATCCAGTCAAAATAAAGTCATCTCCTGAATCCTCATGTTCGTTGACGATGTTAACAATGCTCGGCGCCACGGCGAGCGCAACAACTCGAAGGACAACGGAGAGGGCCTCGCGGGCCCTACGGATGGTCTGATACAGCGCCCGCTGCTCATTCAGGAAGCCAGGATCATCGGACACCTATGAGCACCTTCGAGAAACTGAGACGGCATGAAACGGTAAGGCCGCGCTTGGGAGCTCTGGTTTATTTCAAACCTGTATTAACATACAAGTGTAATTTACTCGTCATCGGAAACAACGCGTAAAATACAGGCGTAATGAAACCGAGGGCCCGAGGTCTGTAAGTAAAACCGGCGGGTTACGCGTGTAATTTGAGAGACCAGTGTATATTTTACGAGCACTGCTATATGGACGACATTACCAGACGATACATGCACGACGTGCGTATCATGCCATCCATGGGCAAGGCTGAAACAGCAGCTAACGGCTGGATTAGCAATCGTCCGAGTGTCGTTCAGCGTTTTTATCGTGTGTGAAGTACTTCCGATATTTTACTAGTCGAAATCGACCAACCAAGCGCCTTCGCCCGAGACCATCTGCTTTAATTTACAAGCGTCAGTTTTACAAGCGGTTTTGGTTGGAAAACGACGATCCAATCACGGCCTAATATCATGAGTTGGTCGGAAGATCATATGGTTTCACGTCTAACCTACCCGACTTGTCGTATAGGCTATGAATGAAACATCAGACGATGAACTTCTTAAGCACGGAAACAACAGAAGAGGATGATCTTCTTAACAAGCAAATCACTGGCATTAGATCGACATGCAAAACAATACGAAGCATTATTCTCAGGAGGCACGGTGAACAGCTCGTGATGCCGCATGCCACAACATTCCAAGCTCAACTTTGCAATCAAACACAAGGCCTGGCATTACATAGACAATATTCAGAACAAACTCTTAACACAGGAATATCTCAGCAGAGTAACTATTTACTTCTAAACTGAACACAGGAATAGGAAAAAACACTCGACGCTGCTCACAGCAAGGGCGTCCCACTCAAAAATATCAAATGCATGTCTTCTGGCTAACATCAATGAGCAAATTTTGACAAGGTTTTCCAATTCCAATATATTAAACTAACGTCTTCTTGCTAACATCAATGATTAAACTTTGACAAGCTTTTCCCATTCAAAATATGTAATGCCTATGATCGTGGAGTCCTGTCGTAGCTTCTTGTACTTGTTTGGGCACTTTTTGCCCAGGGCACTCCACGTGTTGTTAAATTGCCAATGGTCTCTGCAGACTAGTCATGTCACCGGTGTCTAATAATACTCTGTAAAGCTTCTCGGTCATTCCTTCTGTAATGTAGCGCAAACAGTGACTGCTTCTTTCTGCAAAGTGGAACGACCAACTGGACCCAGTAATGCAGCAGTTTGCCTTGGACACATTGGCTCCTTTTGTGCAGTTCAACTAAAATCGAAGTCGGAATAAAACCGAGCTTTAATTTTGATATCCCTGTAAGCAACAATAGGTATAAGGGAAACAATTACTGAGAAATAACGGTTGATGACTTGTACTCCCAGAAGAAAAGCATCTACTGATCTACTTTATCTTAATGGGAAACAAAGCAGGAGAGTAGCAATTCTCCATCAGTGTGATTCATTCATATTGACTGAGACATTATCTTAACAATGCCTTGTTTCAACATGTATAAAGAACGACAAAGCAGAAAAGTACCATTCCTAAAACAATGCAACTGATTCATTTTAACAGAGACATTATCTTAACAATACCTTGGTTAAACATGTAGAAAGAACTACAAAGCAGGATAGTACCATTCCTAACAAGTGTTGCAGTTTTGAACTAAGATTCAGTAGTTAATTAATTCTGAGAGTGGCATTGCTTAATTTTACCAGCGGCATTAGATTAACGAAAAGCATAAACAGTTCCAGGGGAGAGTGGGCGCAACAACAGTATGTGCTTCCATCTACTTATAAAGGGGGTGATGCAGAGTTTGTTGTAACAAAGCAACAAGCATCATGTCTGGGTTGGTCCCATTTTTGTTCACTACTTAATGGGAAAAGACAGCAATACAATAGCTTCAATTCAACATTTATTTAAAACAGTACCAATACAAGTAGCACAACATCTCAAAGCACACTGCACAATCATGTGGATGAAGGCCTGTACTGACCTTTCATGAGACGGACAAGATAAAATACGAATCTGCCAACACGAATAGGAAATCCAATCTCGTTTTGTGCAGTTGCACTGAAATCAAGCAAAGTGTTTCGCGTAGCGAAGCAAAATGTCGCAATAGCAACAAGTTGAATAGATATCCCTGTTTAAACAGAGGCAAAAAAGGAATCAATTACTGGCTAATAAAGGAGGATGAAACATGCGGCCACAAAAATGGTAATCCCGCCAATCCCTAACAAGTGTTGCAGTTTTGAAATAAGATTCAGTAGTTAATTCTGAGAGTGGCATCAATTACTGGCTTATAAAGGGGGTGATGCTGAATTTGTTGTAACAAAGCAACAAGCATCATGTCTGGGTTGGTCCCATTTTTGTTCACTACTTAATGGGAAAAGACAGCAATACAATAGCTTCAATTCAACATTTATTTAAAACAGTACCAAAACAAGTAGCACAACATCTCAAAGCACACTGCACATCATGTGGTTGAGACCAAGATTTGAAACAACTCGCCACGAAGACTGGAAACAAATCTCGATCTCCTTTTGTGCAGTTCCACCAAAATTAAGCAAAGTCACCGGTGTGACATTCAAGTTGAACTGCACAAAACACTCTTAAAACATAAGTGTTTCGAGTAGCGAAGCAAAATGTCGCAATAGCAACAAGTTGAATCGATAGCCCTGTTTTAACAGAGGCAAAAAAGGAAACAATTACTTGCCGATAAAGGAGGATGAAACAAACGGTGACAGAAAGAAGCATCTAACTTATCTTGGATGGAAAACAAAGTAGGACAGTAGCATTTCTAAAACGGTTGCATTGATTCATATTAACAGAGACATTCTCTTGAAACAACATTCATTAAAAAATGTAATTTACTTTTAACAGTGGCATTGCTTCAATTTTCCGGCGGCATTCTTAGATTAACAACAGCAAAATAGCTGTATGGGACATGCCAGCACCATGTGCGTCCACACGTATAAATGGGTGATGCAGAGTATGTAGCCAAGCAGCATATATGCGCTGGTCCCATATTTGTTCTCTTTGAACCTTCTTCCTATGTGAGGGCAGCAAATCTAGTCCTGCACAAACTACCCGACCCCCCAGTTTCTTTCCCTTTTCAACAAAGAGATCGGTTCCTTACAGATGTGTGTACTGGGTTACCCCCTTTTCCCTTTTCGACCTACAAAGCGGCTGGATAGCCAGTCTATACTACTTTCCGCCCCTCCTTTCCTCATTGAACCACGTCCTAGATTCTTGCTCCAGCCCACCGCACCCTTCTTTCCTCTTTGAACCAAGACCTAGATTCGACTACAGATCGAAAAAGATCCACATGCAGCTAGAGCAACGACGGTTTCAAAGAAACTTATACCTTAGGGTCGTCGGGATGTGGCAAGGCGTGCGGCGGGAGGCCGGATCTGCCCACACTACGTACGGCAGCGAGGAAGAAGGGGTCGGTGGCCCTCCCGCACAGGCGCTGGGTGAAAGAGAATAGCGCAGCCGGCAGTGGATTGCCTCCCTCGCCGAAGGCGATAGAGTGAACGCTGCACCTCCTCCCCTTCCCGGTGCGACGGGATACGGACGCCTCCTTCACCAGCTGTGAGGGGGGAGAGAGAGACAAGAGGCCAACGCAGTCTTGTTTAGATCTGGTGAAGAGAGGGTGAGAGACTGTGAATATAGCAAACCCTAGCAAATGAACGCTGAGCCTCCAGCGTGTAACATATATGGAGAGGGTGAGAGAGCGAGACGCGAGAAACTCTATCAAACAAGAGGCTATAATGGAGTAAAAAAATCTCTCCATAGCAGTGGTTTTAAATAGAATACGCGCGTTCCCGGAAAAAAGAAACGAAAACTGGCGGACAATTTTTTAAGGGTCTGTCTAGGACACATCTAGATGTGACATAGTTATGTCACATCTAAGTTGATGTCCACTCTGTTTGTGGTCTATTTTTTTCCTAGTTTTTTTTGTTTCTTGTTGCTACATTATATACTTGTGGGAGCTTAGATGTGATATCCTTAAATAACATCTAGATGTGAATTAGACAAACTGATTTTCTAACGTACCAAGAAAGAAAACTCGATCAAAAACACGCCCCCGCTTCCAGGTCGCGAGAGTCGTCGCGCACACACACATAGACATAGACATGCATATCCGTGTTTACGTAAAATTCCATTTCCATCTCCATCTCCAATCATATTTGTCCAACTGGCACATTATTTACGTTGTTAATTATATACGCAGCAATATTAACGTACAACATCTCTTGTTTGCGCACGTCCGGACCGCTGCCACGGCCGGTCCTGACCAACCTGAACCCTCTTCATCACCCGCGCGTGCTTCCCGCCCGAAACGGTCAGTGCCGCATTCATGCCCGGCCAGAGCGGACGCGACCTCTCACTGGCGCCGGCATTGAAGCGGCGCGCCGGCCGAGAGAGCGTCGCCCGCGCCGCTTCCGGGTGCACGTGGCTACTCCGCGTTCAAAGGTCGCAATAGCCGGCTACAACATGCATGTAAAAAGTTCTTGGGAATCCGTGCTACAGCTAGCTGTCCTCCCCCAACTCGTCAATCTCTTCCAGTAGTGCTAGTACTCCATGGCGCGATCCATCGACAAGCAGGCAGGAAAGTTATCGTATACTCGGTTTGCGGTGAGTGGCATGCCGAGCGACCGTGTGGGGTACCTCGCTTCCTAGTGACCAGTGTCTTGGCTGATCGTCCTAAGAATGCTTATATATGAATAAAGCTCTCTCATTTACCCGCAAAAAAGATTAAGCCATATTAACCGGAAAGGAGGGAGTATGGACTAGCACTACTTTTTGTTGTGTCCCGTCAACTCGCAGAACGAGGAGAAGCTTGCAGGACAAGGTGAAGCTCGCTTACGCCTTTTGACTAATGCAACCTACCCTCAGTGGACATGCATCAGTCCATTCGGTGTCAGATTGTCAGAGGCATACACTGTAGTACCCAACATGCGGAGTACCATCATTGTTCGACTTCACGAAGAGGCGAAGAGCCAAGCGCAGTAGTACGAGTAGTACTACTACTAGAACCGCATGGTGGAGCGTCTGTACTCTTATTTTTTTATCTCTGATAAAGTACACGTTTATTCCGGAGAAGGGCGGAAAACGGCAGCCCAACATGTAATGAATGATATCGATCAACCAACCATGCTCGAATATATCTTGGCCTCCGTGCGAGCCCGTCTGTGTGTTCTCGCTCCTCGTCTCTCTCAAGGAACGGCGGGTTGGCTCTTTGCCGTCAATTGAGATCGGTTTGCTCACACTCCTGCCCCACATGTCAGTGATATGCCAAGAGGAGGTGCGTTGACCGACTGGCCATACGCGTACTTGGTTTTGCACCTTCATACTACTCCTCCCTCCGTCACAGTTTACAGGGCGCGCTTCATTATGATGCATTTCTCTCAATGCATTTCCACCACCAGAGAGACTTTAGACGCGTTTGGTTTAATGCTCAATTAATTAGGGCGTGGTAACCGCAATCAAGTCCACAATTTTCTCTCCATGTACTGTACTACTACGGAGTGGAGTAAGTGCATGCATGTGTGTACCCGGGGTGGAAGCACTGCATGCATGTGTGTACGCATTATTCCCTCTAGTAATAGACGCCGTGCTATAACTACCAATGCTATTTTTCAGGCCGATCGCTAGTCGCCTTGGTCCCATAGATTTTTTTCTTTTTCTGAAGCGCGCTGTATAAACAGTGACGGATGGAGTAGTATGAGCGGATTCAAAGAAGAGCGTATTGATGGTTGCTTCTTCAGAGCAACTTACAGTGGGAAAGGTGGGGCTTATGATTTGACTGCTCATTACTCACTATTAATGCGGCGCAACGACCGGGCTGAGTCTCCCATGCGGTTGTGCACTACCCCCTCGGTTCTTAAATATACTCCGGAGTATTTGTCTTTCTAGAGATTTCAACGAGTGACTACTCAAATATTTGTCTTTTTAGAGATTTCAAATGGACTGGCACATACGGATGTATATAGACATATTTTAGAGTGTAGATTCACTCATTTTGCTCCGTATGTAGTCACTTGTTGAAATCTCTAGAAAGACGAATAGAATATTTAGGAACGGAGGGAGTACACATACGAAGCAAAATGAGTGAATCTACACTCTAAAATATGCCCGTTTGAAATTTGTAAAAAGACAAATATTTAGGAACGAAGGAGTATAATTTTGTGCATGGCACATGGACCCGGATGATGAAGAGGCTTCTGGCAATGCTATCAAGCTTCCATCATTTGTTTACATAATTGACGTACTATACAAATAATTTTCCAGCGACATGAAATTGTACAATGGTGTGAGCTTTCAGCTTTTGTTTCGCGTGTCTTGCCATCGATGCTCTTTCGGAAACAATAAAAAACTAACTTCCTTGCTAATGCATGTCAATTATTAGCAGATCAGAGCTAATAATTACATCACAACTGAAGACAGAGTTGTGAGAAGGTGTTAAATTAAAATTGATCCATGCTTTCATTGGCAGCAACGTCCCCCCAGCTCTGTCTAAATCAACAAGGCATGTTGGGAAAAAAGTAGCTGTCTGGAGCATGCAACATTCCGATCATTTTGTGCAGTTCCACTAAAATAGAGCTGAGCGTCCCTGTTCCAAAGATATTAAGTGTGATTACGATAATAGAGGACTGCTGATGAAACAATAAACACACAAATAGAAGCCGGTCACCTTTGCAGTCTCTCTTAAGACTAACTAGTTGGAGAAGATTAGGCTCGGAGTTGGATGAGGAGGATAGAGCAAAACCAATCTCCCTTTGTGCAGTCGCACTGAAATGTAGAGACGTTGCCCGTGTGACATTTTAGTACAACTGCACAAAACACTCTTAAGAAAAAAGTGATTTGTGCAGTTCACCAAAAGGTCGCAATAGCAACGAGTAGAAAGGAAACAATTACTGGCCAATAACAGTTGATGACACATGCGACGACAAAAAAGAAGCATATTCCTTGTCCTAAGGGAAGATAACAACACGGTTGTGTTTGTCTAAAACGGTGTGAGGACGAGAATGCAATATGGAAAGTACGCCGGACGAGCTACGTTTTGGGCAAAGAACTATGGAAGATCCACATGCAGCGACGTGGGAAGACGGGCAGTGGAGCAAGGCCGGAGGGGATACCTGGAGGTCGTCGGGATGTAACTAGGTGAGCGGCGGCGGGCGGAATCTGCGAGCAGGTGGCGTAGGCCCTGCCGCGCCGGAGCTTGGTCAGAGAGAACGGCGTGTACCGCAGATCGGGACGTGCTGCCTCGGCGCCGTCAAACGGAGAAACGATGCACTTCCTCCCTTTCCCCCGGCGGACGGGATGCGGCCGGATCAGTGACCAACGGTGAGAGAGAGAGAGGCCACCGCACTCCCTTTCCCCCGGCGGACGGGATGCGGCCGGATCAGTGACCAACGGTGAGAGAGAGAGAGGCCACCGCAGCCTTGTGTGAGATACTCTGAAGAGCGACAAACCAGGCAGGCAGGCTCCATTGTATATAGTGAGCGGACTACCTTTTTCTCCATAAAAATCATTTTATATTCTGTGTACGTGCCATTGAGCGCTATAACTTTATTTAAAAATAACGCGGCAACGCGTCAAGTCGAACTTTGTTTCGTGCACGCGTGGTACACGACCTCCCTAGGTAAACAACCGCTACAGGCGTTCAAATTAGCACGTGGGCTGCCATTTCGTAAAGAAATGAGCTCCACCGTGTACCCGCGCGGGTGTGGCTGGGCACGAAGCGTGAGTACGTGCACGGTGCACCTATTCTCTTCTTGTATACGTACACCACCTACGTGGGGTTGTGTGAGAGAGATACAAACCTAGAGAGATATAGTGTGTGGGTTCTTGAGAGTTTTTTTGGGGGGGGGGGGTCAATCAAAAAATGTAACATATGCAATGTGTGTGAAATAGAGTCCTGGATATAACATATATATAGAGGGGGCGATCCACGAGAAGAGAGTGGAGGTATCATCGGCTTGAGGTGTCCATAGAATCGAAGAGAGGGATGATGTGTGTGTGTGTGTGCGCGCGCGCGATCGATAAAGAGTGCCATCGAATTTGTGTGTGCCCACGTCAAAGATATAGAGTGGCTGGCCTACTGGAACGTGAGATGGGACATGTGCAGTTTGTCTCTGTGGCATGGATACCTACCTGCAGCGCTCGACTATCGGTGTGTGGTGGGGGAAGAGGGAGGCCCAATTAACTATAGAGGTACAATGGCTGGTATATGTGTGGAGGAGGAGAGAGGCCTACCTCATGTATTAAGGAGATCGATCTGCCTCATGTATTAAGGGAGATCGATCGGCATCCATGCATATGTGCAGGAGAGGAATAAGGTTGGGAGAGAGACAGAGCTAGAGTGTTGGAGGGGGTGGTAGTGGAGTTGCTTCTAACAAATGGTGGGATAGGCTTGCTAGACAAACGGAGGGCACGCCCGCAATATCAATAAGAGAGGAGATGGCTGCTTGTTGTCTGTGCACGTGCGTGTGAGAGACGGGTCAGGAGGCATGCACGAATGATGAGGGGGACGATGTGGCTGTGGTAAGCTGACGTAACTACATAGGAAGATCAATCGCCCTTTGTTAGAGAAAGGAGAGACATAACTTGTGAGGTACGTCGATCGATGGGGGGGTAGTTAAAGTCGATCTAGGTATATGTTGGGAGATCGATCGGTATACATGCATGTGTGTGTTAGAAGCAAATGAGGCACGAGGAGAAGGATAGAGAGAGAGGGATGCATGTAGGAGGTGGTACTAGAGGCATACTATATCGAGGGGGGAGGAGTGTGCGAGTACGAGAACGATGAAAAGAGTGGTGGGAGTGAGGCATGGACGGTGACATGAGAAGAGGGGAAGCTTGTGTTTGTGCTAGGCACACCTGGCTAGAGAGGCATATCGATCGATGTGTGCCGTAAAGAAGGAGCTGGGGGGCCTACACACACCGTGGGTGAAAGACCTAAAGTGAAAAGACGAATTTGCGCGATGGAGCTAGAGAATGCTGAGGGAGGGTGAGAGGGATGCGGGCGTGTGCATGCACAAGAGAAAGTTAGCGCTAGCTACAAAGATAAGAGGGTTGTGTGGGTGTAAAAGACGAATAGAGATCATATATACTTCATTATAAAAAGCGAATTCGGATATTTGAAGAATATATCATAGTGTTTCAAACCGACGCATGTGTGAATATATATAACGGTGATACACATGGTGTGGTTATGAACATGTTGTACTACATTTAATATATTTTATCTCTACTCTTATAAAAATGGAGTTGTTGATGATGGTGTGCCTGCCATCCTGCATTATAGGCCGTCCGATTTATATCTGGCAGATAGCAAGGAAACTATGATGGTTGAAGTTGGCAACAATCATGATTGTAGATTCTTATTGAAATAGAGAAACGAATTCAGATTTAGTTCGAATTGCAGCGGTAGTATAGACATTTGGAATGCACTAAAATGTTGGTATGAGTAGGTTACATGCATTATACAACAAGCGAAAAAATTTAATCGGACATAACATGGATTCATACTCCCTCCTTCCATCTATATAGGGCGTAATGAGATTTTTAAGACCGCCTTTGACTATTGACAAGATTAATAGTACATGACATGCACAATGTGAAAATTATATCATTGAAAGAACCCTTCACAGACGAATTTAACGGTGTGCTATGTGTAAGTTGCATGTCATATATCATTGCTCTAATATTTGGTCAAAGTTAGCATCGAAAAATGCATTAGGCCCTATATAGATGGAAGGAGGGAGTAGCTTTGAATAGCATTTGTATAGTAAAACGGGGCAAGACTCTCTCTTTGTGTGGTGTGAATAGTTTTATTTTTTTTGTTTTCTTTTTGGTTGAGGGAAGTGCGAATTGATTTGGTACGTACAAGTACAATATTACTACACGTTAGGCTTGTCCCTAAAATTCAACCCGCGTCTTGTTATATCCCGAAAATTCAGATATCGTGCTCCCAAAACTGGCGCCTTCACAACCCGCGCCTTGCTATCCCGAAATTACAACGCGCGCGAAAACTCCCTCCAACTGCCAAATCCCGACACGCGAAATCCCCCTTCTAACCCTGAGCCGAAAGGGCCGCTAGTTCAAATCAGTGGGGGGTACTTTTGTAACACACCCTACATTTTGGACAAGCGCGTCCCTAAGTCATGCTTCACCCCCTCCCATCGCCCCCTTTTCGCCATTCGAAATCCCAGGCCGCCATAACCTCTCCGCTCTAGCCGCGAAACCCCACCCTCCTCCGTCCGCCACATCACCGCTGCCCAGCCGGAGCCTCTTCCCCGATGACGTCGTCCACCGCAACAGCTCAACGTCCCTCGTCCACCTCCCCGGATGAGGATCCATCGTCCATCTCGCCGTCCCACCGGTTCAGCCGCCCCGTCCTCCACCTCCAAGGAGCTGCTCCGACGATCGCCTCGTCTATCGCGGCTACTCCATCCCCACAGCGCCGCCTTAACCTGCTCCACCGGAACCGCAGCATCCTCACCGACTCCTCGGACGAAGCCGAGGCCTACTCGGCGCCACCAAAGAGGTTGTACACTCATCGCATTGCACCTTCTCCTTAACTCGACCTCCCGGCGCCGACGGTGCTCCATCCCGCACCCCCATGGAGCGGCTACCTTGAAGCCGGCGCCGCGGGCGACATCTCCACGGCGGCTCTCCCCCAGTGCGAGGCCCCTTCGGCGGCGGCGGCCATACCAGCCGGATCTGCTGCTACTGCTCCGGCTCTCGCTCGATCGCTCGCTCGCCCAGCTGCTGCTACTGCTCTCCCCCTCGCTCGTGCTGCTGTTGTGCTCCGATTAAGCCACACTTCAGTGGACTGAATCGACTTTTGGGTCAGTCATTTTTCAGGGGTTGGGGGGCTCGCCGGAGTTATGGAAGAACCACCCGCAGCGGGGACGGGGGCTCGCCAGAGAGGTACCCCACTATCTATCTTAGGGTTCAGGGTGGGGGCGTGGGGCCTAGAGGGCTGGCCGGGGCGGCGGTGGCGAGTTGTTTCGGGGCGGCGAGGTGGCGCTGGGGCCGGCAGTCCGGCCGGTGGTGGCTGGCGGCTCAGGGGGGTGCAGGTTGAAGATGAACTGCAGGCCCTCCCTAAACTACATGTCAAGTGCCTCTCTGCTACCATTGCGTTCAGTTTCGACAGTAGCATTCAGATTCCACAGTAAATTTCAGTTTCGACAGTTAAGTTCAGAGTCAACAGTTTTTACCTCATCTGTTGTAGTCAGGTGGTTTTTGGTGATGTTAATTTTACATCCATTTTACATCACCTATTGGAGATGCTATTAGAATCCCAATTGAGATTGACGATATCTGTCTTGTGCTGCTTCAGCCTTAACGTCTTACGGCTCACCGGAGCTGCTCCAACGACAGAACGATCCATCACAACAGAGCAGTGTCGTGGACGCCGTCTACAGATTCCTCAGATCTTCCTCCACACCTCCGACAGCCACCTCTGCCTCAACTGCTTCAGCGACCAACCCAATGATGCTGAGGTCGACACGGCTACGACAAAGAGGTTGTACACTTGTTGCATCACTTATTACTGTACATTCACGTCGATCCATTAGGGCTATTTTGGTTCAACGGAAAAACGTTGATCCACTGGTTATTACCATCACTCTAAATTTCTGCATGCTCCTTACATAATCTCACCATATTTTTTTCGTATGCATGTCAGATATTATACACAGTCATGCTGAACATGTAGAGAAAAAGAGAAGAGTTTTGCGCGGCAATACAATGTCATGCAGACATCGCTCCATGGTGGGTTCAATGGCAAACCCTCCCCACCCCTCTCCAGATTGTAATCCAGAGGAAGATATCTGTTCTGAGGCGGATTCAGACGCCACTAACCACTCCTATTTACCCCCCAAGGTGTTTGCTCTACCTTGGCATGATGATGTTAGTCATATCATGCATATGTTGCCTTGTAGTGCCTACTTTTGACATCATATATGTCATCTGCTTAGTTTAGACATGTTCTGTAATGCCACCTGTTTAGTTTCTATATCATATATGGGAATTATGCAGTCTCATGTCTTTTAGCCAGCCATAATATATGTGAAATGTGCAATGCCATCCTGTTTAACCAGGCATCATATATTTGAATGATATCTTGCCCATCCTTTTCTTCATTACATTTCCATTTGTCGACAATGTTTGTACATTAAACTACTCTTCCTGTGAATCAGCCATTTGGGTGGGAGATGGAAAAATCTGGAGTGAAAACAAGGCCTTCAGAGCAGACAGTGCTACCTGTCGAAGCAGATCTCTTGTTGGGTCCCGATAGCTCCTCAGAGATGGATTCAGAGACAGATGACCAGTCCTATTCCCCCACTGAGGTGTATGCTCTAACTTGGCATGGTTATACTGCTCATATCATGCATACGGTGTCGTGCATTGCATAGTTTAGACATCATATACACAATATTCAACACCATGTTCTTAGTTCAGACATCATATCGAATGCCCTCTGTTTAGCATATAAATCACATATGGGAATTAAATGATGCGATCCTGATTACTTAGATAACATGTAGGTGAATTATGTCATGCGATCCTGTTTAGTTATTCATCATATCTTTGAATTATGTTATGCTATGCTATCCAGTTTAGATAGACATCATATATGTGAAATTATGTCATGCTATCCGTTTTAGTTAAACAATATACATGTCAACTATTTCATGCCCTTTTTTTTCCACACTATCTATTGCATCTGTCTCTCATACAATGTCTGTACATTCAACTATGTTTCCTGTTTATCAGCCATTTGAATTGGTCTTCAAATAAAACAGTGCTACCTCTTGGTGGAGATAGCACCCCAGTTGTACATGCACAAGAACCAGCCCTACCACACATAACCCAAACTCTCGCAGATTGTACCCCTACTGCGATGGACAGAGAACCAGCTTCACCCAATCTAACCCCAACCCCAGCCGATAGTAACCCAGTTCCTGTTGACACAGCACCATCTCCACCACAGAGCTCCCAAACAAGAGCAGTTAGTAAGGCAGCTCCAGTGCCCAAAGGGTCAGTACTATCACGGTGAACCCCAACTCCACCAGTTAGTACGCCTATTCCTGTGGAGGAAGCACAACCAGCTAGTCGTAGTTTAGCATCTATCGCATTTGATGTTGTTAAATCGTATGTGCGTATCTTCCCATCTTGGAAATATTATACTGAAGATGAAGGAAAATGCCAGTTGTAGGTGTTTGTCCAGGAGTTATGTGTAAGTAATGTTATTCATGGCAATTACTTTGCTTCGTCCCATACATCCTACCTCCATGATGGTTATAATACAGCAAATTTTCCCATTTTTCTCTATAGAGAAGGACCGATTTGGAAACTCGGGATGAGGTAACCTGTGCTAATACCTCTGCTATCTTCAAGAACGCTTGGTGGCAGTACCGGAATTACCTGAAGAAAACGTACTTCACCGGCAAAGAAACTCATCAAATTCCCTTACGTTCTCCTGAGACACATTTACTGGACGATGACTGGGAACGCCTTGTTCTGTACTGGTCCCGAACCAAGAATGTGGTAAGGTTTATGAGCTCATTTTCTATTTTTAAGTATTATATTCTTGCATCTTACTGTACTCTGTTCATGTAGAACAAGTGCCTAAACCTAAAGAACAACTGTTCTAATTTAAGATTCCATTGCTATCATAGTTCAAAAAAGCGCTAGGCGTTAATTGTGCGTTTTGCCACCGCCTTGCGCTTTACTGACCAAAGCGCATGCTTATGCGCAGTTATGCACAGATTATGCGTAGTTATGCGCAATGCGTTTTGCCAACGCCTAGAGCCTAGGCGCGCTTAAGCGCTCGCTTAGGCGCACCTTTTTTAACTATGATTGCTTTGCTCTTGTATCACTGTATTTACTCATACAAACTTATTTTTAAATTAAAGGATCCAATCGAAACTCCAATGGCACAGCAAGTATGTTCAAGCATGTTTCTTTAACAGGTTTGCTCTTATCAATAGCTCTGTTGATTTCAATTTCAATTGTGTATACAGTTGACTTTCATATCATGCACATTACTAGCATCACAACATAGCCAATAGTGTTGTTGTACATGTAGACCCGTGGTACCCATCTGAAATCTTGTTGTGCCGTGTAGTTTCCCACGCTTTGTATTCTTTCACTGCTGCTTTGTCTTGAACTGATATGATTTGAACCGTGTCTCTATTTTGATTTGGCAAGACAATGCAGTGACCATAGAACATAGATATATGTTTGTTTGATGCTTTTATTATGTACTAGTACTTGGCAATAGAAGACTTGGTAGTTTAATCCTGTCCACCTTACTAATGAACTGGTTCACCGAAATGAGTTTCATATACTAGTACATGCTAAACTTGTTATGTGTCTGCTTGTTTCTTCTTTTAGAATGCTGACAGAATATTGGGGAAGAGTGCCTTATTAAGCAATGGTAAAGGAAGTAATGCATATAAGGTTCAGGATAGTGACACATCCTTGTTGGTCTCCAACAAAGCTGATAAAACAGCTAAGGAAGACTATCTTGAAGACAGCGAGACAACCCCAAAGTCCTGTCTTGGTTTAGTGTTCGAGTCACTGGCCACTACCGCTTGCACAAGCTATTCAAACTCACTGTCTGAATCAGTTCGGTTTCTTGAGTCTCAACTACAAGCTGAAAGGCATCGATCAGCTGTGCTGCGACAAGAAGCGGAAGGACTGCGGAAGTCCCTGGAGCATTCAGATGCATACTTTCTGGTGCAACAGCAAGCGTTGGAGGATTTTAGCGCCAAACAGGACAAAGCTAATCAGCTTGCTAAGCTTATTGCCAGCATGGTGGATACCCAGGATAACGTTTCTTGAGCTCTTCTGAAGTTGTTTCAGTTATGCTCTTGTTTTGCTGCCGCGTTTATTTGCACTAGTGGCCAATTTTGACAGCCAGTGTATGTAATGTGCTGCTTTGTTCCCAATATTTGCACTGGTGGCGAACTTTGATGCCCAGTGGATGTAATATGTGTAATAGCGGTAATAGGCTAGCGTTAATTGCTTGCTTATTTATTTCCTTATTGTCTTGTTTAGTTGTTTGCTTGTAGTCACTGCAGTTCTTTTTCTGTTTTTTTAGTGGCCACAATAGCCTATTTTTGGTAACTAGGCCAAAATAATCATGGCAACGCACGGACTGTTGTAACCATGGGCCTCCTGCAGGCCGTATGATCCATGGGCCTTCGTCCGGCCGTAGGATCCATCGGCCTTCTATACGGGCCTTAGGGTCCATGGGCCTTCTACGGGCCGTACGATCCATGGGCCTTCTACGGGCCGTAGGATCCATGGGCCTCATACGGGTCGTAGGATCCATGGGCCTTCTACGGGGCGTATCATCATTTCGCCAATCATGGGTCGTACTATTCGTGGGCCATAACGGGCCGTTAATAGGCCGTATTTGATAACTCTATGAAAACAGCCCAACGGGTTTTTTTACATGAAAATGGCCCAACGTATTAACGGTCCGCAAATGGGCCGACTGTAACGACGGGCTGAATTTGGCCCACAAGCAGAAAATGACAGTAACGGGCCGTATGTAACCGAATTCTGCAAATGAGCCCAAGAATCAATGGGCCCTGAGAAGGCCGAAAGATAACTTGGGCTGGAAACGGCCCAATGGAATAACGGGCCGTTAATGGGTATAAAGTGATACACTGTTCATTACGGGCCAGTTTCACCACGGGCCGTTAATGGGCCAAGAGTTACAAAGGTCCTCATATGGGCCGAAAGAAGTCATGGGCCACACATGGGCCGAAAGTTAAAACGGGCTAAATCATATTGGACGGCCCAGATGACGCTACTGGGCCTAATTCGGATAGGGCGTAACGGGCCCTGGGTTAGCGGGCTGTAAATGGGCTATATGCGAACAGGCCGTTAACAGGCTTTCCGTGGGCCGGCCCGCCACCTTTTGACCAAGTCAAATGGGCCGGCCTTTTCACAGGAATGGGCCTCTGTTGGGCCGTGCCATGTGTCGCCGTATCATAGGCGCCTCGGTACAATGAGCGGATGACATCTGTCCCAACAGTGAGCCGACACGTGTTTCCTCCAGCCAATGATGATTTTACACGTGGAAAATCCCCATTGGTCGGGGCTGTTAACGGGTTATCGGATCCAAAACCCGACCCGATAGCTTAACGGCGTTCCGTTACGGTGGATGCCACGTGTCGGTCACCCTTGAGGAAAGCACTTCTGTGACGCGCGATTTATCGTCATGGAAGTGGACACTTCCGTGATGATAATTTTGGTAATGTCATGGAACACTTCTACGACAGCACAGGTATGACTATCTTGATTCTGTCATAAAATCGTCATGGATGTACATGCATGACAAAAAACGCGACCTACTGTGACAAACACGTATCATCACGGAAGTGTATTTTTTTGTAGTGTTAGCAAACATAGTATTAGTCACTTGAACAATTCATGAAAGAAATTGAAGGAAGAGAGATTTCACATATAAATATACTATCTTGGACATTTGTTATGATTGTGAGCCCCATTAATTATTTTCAAACTTGAGCAAATTAGTTGAAGTTGGACAAGGAAGACAACATAATGAGTTATGCTTGGGTATATTTGTATAGAAGTTATATTGTTATGGATCCTCCAACATGTGGTCCTTGCTATTTAGAATCTTTTGCTAGCCAAAACTTCTGTACTAGGCGGGAATACTGCTTGTGCATCCAAAATCCTTGAACCAAGTTTCTTCCATGAGTGTCCACCATATATGCCTATATGCGGTATTTACCTGCCGTTCCAAGTAAATTTGCATGTGCCAAACTCTAAACCTTGAAATAATAATCTGTTTTGTATGCCTGAATCACTCATGTAGCGACTATGGGCTGCCAGTATCTTCCATGCTAGGTGGGTTATTCTCACGATGAGTGTTTATTCACTTATCATTCACGAGAGAGTGGCTGGTAATTGGGATGCCCAGTCCTATGATCAAAAGATCAAAAACAAAATCGCAAATAAATTAAACAAAACTCCCCCAAGACTGTTGTTGGCATGGACGGTACCCGTTGTTTTGGATCAGCCATGGAGTGTGATTGTTAGTGGAGGGGGAGTAAAAACTTTACCATTCTATTTGGGAATCGCCTATAATATGTCTAGCATGGAAGATGGTGAGAACTCTTGGTTGTTATGTTGACAATGAAAGCATACTTCTCAAAATTATTTTGACCTCTGTTTTAAAAGATTCGAGCTCTGGCACCTCTGCAAATCCCTGCTTCCCTCCACGAAGGGCCTATCTTTTACTTTTATGCAAGAGTCAGTAGTATTCCTTCTCATTCCAACCTACTCTCTTTAGTTGGCAAGCATCATGTGATGGGGAAAGATCTAAGCATATATGGCCATTCAAATATATTTGATCATGAATTATTATTGTTGACAATTATCTATATGATAAATAAGTTGGGAGGCGAAACATTAAGCCCCTATCTTTCTCTGTGTTTGATGGATGCTATTTTTTCTAAAAATATGCTTTGAGTGGTAGCAATCATGGAAGACTATATGATAGTTGAGTATGTGGAATTTGCTAAATCAAAGCTCTTACATAGACCCTTCCTGAAAATAAGATGAATTGCAATTGTTTGATGACTGAGAACATAGTTTGTTAGTTTTCAAGAAAGTTTATGGTCTATGATTTAACATGTGAATAGCTTGTTACTTGATCATGAGAAGTTTTATGAGATGAGCTACTATTTATGATACATAATGATGCTACAAAAAATGACTGAAATTATCATTGATCAAACTTGTACACTTGCTAGCATTCACACTTCAGAAATTATTTCTTTTATCATTTACCTACTCGAGGACGAGCAGGAATTAAGCTTGGGGATGCTGATATGTCTCCAACGTATCTATAATTTATGAAGTATTCATGCCATGTTTACAACAACTTTATATGATTTTGGTATGATTTGATTAGAACTAACCCGGACTGACGCTGTTTTCAGCAGAACTATCGTGGTGTCATTTTTTGTGCAGAAATAAAAGTTCTTGGAATTGGCTAAAAATGTATGGTGATTTTTTATGGACCAAAAGAGACCGCCGAAGCACCGGAGTTGGGCCAGAAGAGTCCCGAGCTAACAACAAGGGTGGAGGGCGCGCCAACCCCCCTAGGATGCGCCCCCCTATCTTGCCGCTGCCTCGTGGACCCCCCCTAACGTGAAACCGACGCCAAAAATTCCTATAAATCACGAAACCCCCAGAAAGAAACCTAGATTGGGAGTTCTGCCGCCGCAAGCCTCTGTAGCCACAAAAACCCAATCGGGAGCCCGTTCCGGCACCCTGCCGGAGGGGGAAACCATCACTGGTGGCCAGCTTCATCATCCCGGCGGTCTCCATGACGAGGAGGGAGTAGTTCACCCTCGGGGCTGAGGGTATGTACCAGTAGCTATGTGTTTGATCTCTCTCTCTCTCTCTCTCGTGTTCTTGATTTGGCACGATCTTGATGTACCGCGAGCTTTGTTTTATAGTTGGATCTTATGGTGTTCTTCCCTCTCTACCTTCTTGTGACGAATTGAGTTTTACCTTTGAGGTTTCACTATTATCGGACTGAATACTGTTATGGATTGAGAACACTTGATGTATGTCTTGCGTGGGAAACCCGTGGTGACAATGGGGTGTTCTATTGATTCACTTGACGTATGTTTTGGCACTCAACTCGCGGATTCCCGAGCTAACATTGGGGTAATCTATGCATAGGGGTTGATGCATGTTTTCGTCCTTGCTTCTCCGGTAGGAATCTTGGGGCACTCTTTGCGGTTCTTTGGGTTGGATTGAATATTATGAATCTGAAGTTGTTTGATGCATATTGTATAATTGACCCACAGATACTTGTGGTGACATTGGAGTATCTAGGTGACATTAGGGTTGATTGATGTGTGTCATATGGTGTTATTTTACTACGAACTCTAGGGTTGTTTGTAACACTTATAGGAATAGCTCAATGGATTGATCGGAAAGAATAACTTTGAGGTGGCTTCGTACCTTACAAGCAATTTCACCTTATGTTCTCCGCGATACGAGCTTTGGAGTGACTCTTTGTTGCACGTTGAGGGATTGCCATATGATTTAATTATGTTATAATTGTTGAGAGAACTTGCACTAGTGAATGTATGAAACCTAGGCCTTGCTTTCAAGCATTGCAATACTGTTTTTGCTCACTTTTGTTACTTGCTACCTTACTGTTTTTATATATTCAGATTACAAAAACCTGTATCTACTATCCATATTACACTTGTATCACCATCTCTTCGCCGAACTAGTCCACCTATACAATTTACCATTGTATTGGGTGTGTTCGGGACACAAGAGACTCTTTGTTATTTGGTTGCAGGGTTGTTTGAGAGAGACCATCTTCATCCTACGCCTCCCACAGATTGATAAACCTTATGTCATCCACTTGAGGGAAATTTGCTACTGTCCAACAAAACTCTGCGCTTGGAGGCCCAACACGAGTCTACAAAAAGAAGGTTGCATAGTAGACATCATGAATCAATATGATACCCCATTATCACCACGGGTATTCATAGCAAGACATACATCGGGTGCTCTCAAATCCATAAAAGTATTCAATCCGATAAAATGAAATCTCAAAGGAAAAATTCATTTGATCACAACAAGATAGAGAGGGGAAACACCATACGATCCAACTATATTAACAAAGCCCACGATACATCAAGATCGTGCAAATCTCAAGAACACGAGAGAGAGAGAGAGAGAGAGAGATTAAACACATAGCTACTGGTACAAACCCTCAGCCTCGAGGGTGGACTATCCCCTCCTCATCATGGTGGCCATAGGGATGATGAAGATGGCCTCCGGTGATGATTTCCCCCTCCGATAGGGTGCCGGAAGGGGGTCTAGGTTGGTTTTTCGTGGCTATAGAGGCTTGCGGCGGCGGAACTTCTAATCTAGGGTTACTTTTTATGATTTCTCTATTTATAGGATTTTTCAACGTTAGAATCACGCGAAGATGGGCCTCGAGGTGGGCACAACCCACCTGGGCGCGCCTAGGTGTCTTGTGCTCACCTCCTTCACTTTCTGGTCCTCCCACGAAGCTTCTAGTGCCTCTTTTGTTCCCAAAAAATTGTCAAAAGTTTCGTTGCATTTGGAGAACTTTTATTTGTGCACAAAAAACAACACCACAGTAGTTCTACTGAAAACAGCATCAGTCTGGGTTAGTTCCATGCAAATCATACCAAAACCATATAAAAATTGTTCTAAACATGACATGAATACTTCATAAATTATAGATACGTTGGAGACGTATCATGGACCCCACAAGGTCCCCCTCACTTAACCCTTTAGCTCACTTCGTCACCTACCTTCCAAAACAATCACACTAGCTCTCTCTCTCTCGTGTTCTTGCTCACAAACCCGCAGATTTCGATCCTTTTGCTCAAAGCTCCGTTTTTTAAACTGTTTTGGGGGATTGCTACTTGGTATGTGACTCCTCCATTGCTCCAATTAGTTTTTGTTCTAGTGGTTTATATTTTGAGTAATTAGCTACTCCTGGTGCTGCTGTAAATGAGCTTGCATGTTGAATTCTTTGAGTTCCAAGTAGTTTGAAGGGACATTTACATCTATGCCCTTAACTCGAACCCACTACTCAGTTTTGCCCCTAATTTTTAGGTATGCTCAGTTTTGCCCCTCCGCCGTTAGTTTCACTTATAGAAATGCCCTTCTCTGCCGTTACCGTCCGGTCAAAGGTCTTTGACCATCCAGAAAAAATAGCAAAAAATATCAAAAAAATATGAAATTTGGTGGGATCAAAGATAGTCATGTCTGCAAAGGTGCGTGCACATTTTCATGCCGTTCGGACACTCCGGGAGCTCGTGGCAAAGGAAAACATAAATTTTGTACGCATGCGAACAGTAAATTCAAAAAAATAGAAAAAAATCAAAAAATTATGAAATTTTGTGGGACTGAAGATATTCAGGTGCGCAAGATGTGTGCACGTTTTTGTTGTGTTTGGGCACCGTAGGAGCTCGTGGAGAAAAAAACAAATTTTAGCTCAAAAAACTTTGAAAAAATGCACTATTTTGTTTTTTTTCTCTAGAGTGCCTCGTACGTCATTTGATCACCAAAACTTGCAAGCACCTTGTGCACTCAAGCCTCTTTGAGGCCAAATAAATTCAATTTTTTTAACTTTTTTGCTATTTTTTTCGAATTTACTGTTCATAGGCATAAATTATTTTTGTTTTCCTTTGCCACGAGCTCCCGGAGTGTCCAACCAACACAAAAATGTGCACGCGCCTTGCGGACATGACTATCTTCGATCCCACCAAATTTCATATTTTTTTTGATTTTTTTTGCTATTTTTTTCTGGATGGTCAAAGTACTTCGACCGGACGGTAACGGTGCAAAAGGGCATTTCTATAAGTGACACTAACGGCGGAGGGGCAAAACTGAGCATACCTGAAAATTAGGGGCAAAACTGAGTAGTGGGTTCGAGTTAGGGGCAGAACTGGAATTGGCCCTAGTTTGAATGCTTGATATAGCCTCTAGGCATCCATATGAGTAGTTGCTATCAATCTTGTGAAGTTTTGTTGACATCATTTTGTGGCTCAAAAATTTCAGAAAGTTGTTCATATGAAGATGGATTTCTTCTGAAGGAGTTCCCCCAAAAAGAATGCCAAGGGAGTCACCGATGAATCATCTTATGGTGACATCAACACTCCATGTTCGACGGAGGTCCGGCCGTGCGAATGGCCGCACATTGCCCTCACGAATGAAGCCGGATTCCACCAAGAATTCGTGCAATTCATTACAAATGCTGGACTCACCGAGTTTCTCGCAGATGAGTGAGACAAACACCACGTCCTTACAAATTCATTCATGCAAAACTTTTATTTCCTGAATAGGCTTGAACCTCCTGAGTTGCGGTTTAATTTATATTTCGAAACCCGTCAGATACCGCTTACTGAATTTTGTGAGATATGTTTGATTCCCTCTGATGGGGAATTAAGAGAGCCTAGACCTGCAGAGTTTGAGGGTTTCCTTCGCATTTTAACTGTAGGTGAGGAAAGGGCGTGTCAAAAGCCACTGCCACTAGTTTGCAATTTCCTTCTGTGCACTACTTTGCTCTTTTCATAACAAAATGCTTAACTGCTAGAGAGAAGGGCAGTATACTCAATGCACCTGACCTTGCCATTTTACGCTGTGCACTTCACAATGACCACACTTACAACCTAGGGGCTATTGTTGCACGCTGCCTGCACACCAATAGGACTAAGGGTAAAATTCATGGGGGTATATATACTACTCGCTTTGCGAGACGTTTTAATATCCTGATACACTAGCATGATTATTTGTTTCTAGAGTTTATTTAGACCACCAGGCGATGGTGGACCACCACTTTCTTGATGCTCCTGAGACACTAATTCCAATTCACTATAACTTGGTATTCCGTGAGAATACCCGTTATGTTATCCTGTTGCATGCACCTGCTTTGTTTGATTCTATTGCCAGGAACGGATACACTGTCCTACCAGCAAACATCGTCGCCTACCAAAACGCCCAGGCAGCAGCAAAGAGGAGCCCCAGCAGTGGGACGCTCAGGTGCCACCGCCTCAACACTTTTACATGGGACCGGACGGCTACTACGGCTGGTGATTACCAAGCTAGGCGAAGGCCTAAGCTTGGGGGAGTACGTATTTCCATCGATATTACATTCATGTCCACACACTTCATTCTAGTTGTTGGTGCGGTGTGAAACCCTAACCGTTGTTGGTGCCTTGGTGTTGGTGTTGGGACAGGCCTCTGGGCTCGGGGCTGGCTCCTGGGTCTGAGCTGGGCCTATCTTCATGGGCCGAGTTCCCACCACTTTTGTTGCCTGTGGTTGAGCCCGGGCCTATGCATGCCCTTCCCCCCCCCACCCTCGGCCTGTTGGCCCATGCTCTGTTGGCTATATTTGGGTGACCAAGGGGCGTCATGACTGCCTGCTAGGGTTTCCGGCTACTAGCCGCCACGTGCGCCGTTACCCATTCCCCATCCCTCGCCTATTCAGATCCAAACCTCCCCTCCCCTCTTGCTCTCTTTCCTGGAGGCGACTACCATGGACAAACCGAGGGGCTCGTCCAATGAGGCTGCATAAGGAGGCAAGAGCCGCCAGGACGGTTAGTCGGAGGTCTCCTCAGATCTGGAGTATGAGGTCGCACTCCGTGCTAAGCTTGAAGCCGAGCGGGCCGCACGCGACTAGGTGGCGCGCGAGCATGATGCTTGGGCGGCGGGTCCAGCGTGGCTCCAACGGGAGGAGCATGAGCGCGAGGCGGCGACGGTGGCGGATGTTAAATTATATATATAAGGGTCTAATATTCATTAGAAGGCTTTTATGTTTAATTTAATATCAACAGGCCTTAAAAGGCCAAGTGGTGGAATGCTACTTGGGCCACTTGGGCCCAAGTGGAGGTGGCACCCTCCTTTCTGTTGGGGAACGTTGCATGGAAAACAAAACAAAATCTACGCACACGCAAGATCTATCCATGGAGATGCATAGCAACTAGAGGGGAGAGTGTGTCTACGTACCCTCGTAGACCTTAAGCGAAAGCGTTAGTTAATGTGGTTCATGTAGTCAAACTTCTTCGCGATCCAAATGATCGAGTACCGAACGTACGGTACCTCCACGTTCAGCTCGGTGACGTACTCACCTTCTTGATAAAGCAAGACGACGAAGTAGTGGATGAGTTTCGGCAGCACGACAACATGGTGACGGTGGTGGTGATGCTATCTTCGCAGGGCTTTGCCTAAGCACTACGAAAATATGACCGAGGGACTAAACTGTGGAGGGGGGCGCCGCACACAACTAAGAAATTGTCGTGGTTATGTGTGGCGCCCTCCTCCCACATATGTATATAGGTGGGGGAGACGGAAGAGGCCAGGAGGCGCCCCAAGTAGGGCCGAATCCTACTTGGGGTCTTAGCCAAGCCGCCCCCCTTCCTTATTTGAGTGCGGGAGGAAGGCAGGGGGAGGTGGCACCCCCTTCCTTTCTCTCACGAGGTGGGAAAGGCAGGAGGGGCCATTCCTCCCCTTTCCTTCCCCTAGGGCGGGACGGCCATGGAGAGCTGCGCGCCAGCCCCCTAGTGGGCTGGTCTGTCCCCCCCTCTGGCCCATTAGGCCCATACACTTCCCGGGGGTGTCCGAAACCCCTTCTGGTGCCCCGATGACTACCCGATGCACCCCGAAACTCTTCCGGTGTCCGAATATCATCGTCCTACATATCGATGTTTACCTCTGGGCCATTCTGGAGCTCCTGGTCATGTCTGTGATCTCATCCGGGACTCCAAACAACATTAGGTCACCAAATCATATAACTCATATAACACTATATCGTCAACGAACGTTAAACGTGCGGACCCTACGGGTTCAAGAACTATGTAGACATGACCGAGACACCTCTCCGGTCAATAACCAACAGCGGAACCTCGATGCCCATATTGGCTCCTACATATTCTGCGAAGGTCTTTATCGGTCGAACCTTATGACAACATACGTGATTCCCTTTGTCCATCGGTATGTTACTTGCCCGAGATTCGATCGTTGTTATCTTCATACCTAGTTCAATCTCGTTACGGACAAGTCTCTTTACTCATTCTATAATACATCATCTTGAAACTAAATCCTTAGTCACTGTGCTGCAAGGCTTCTTATGATGTGTATTACCGAGAGGGCCCAGAGATACCTCTCCGATACTCAGAGTGACAAAACCTAATCTCGATCTATGCCAACTCAACAAACACCTTCGGAGATACCTGTAGAGCATCTTTATGATCACCCAGTTACGTTGTGATATTTGATAGCACACAAGGTATTCCTCTGGTATCCGAGAGTTGCATAATCTCATAGTCGAAGGAATATGTATTTGACATTAAGAAAGCAATAGCAATAAACTGAACGATCAATATGCTAAGCTAACGGATGGGTCTTGTCCATCACATCATTCTCCTAATGTGTGATCCCGTTATCAAATGACAACACATGTCTATGGTTAGGAAACCTTCACTAGTAGAAAACAGGGTTTGGTTGGGGCCTGGCCAGCCCATTAGTCTCGGTTCTGTCATAAACCGGGACCCATGGGGGCATACGTCCCGGTTCGTGCGCCCACGGGGCCGGCCGGTCCTCGGGAGGCATTTGTCCCGGTTCGTGTGGACCCATTTGTCCCGGTTCTAGGCACAAACCGGGACCAATGGCCCTCGCTCCTAGCCCACAGCCATTGGTCCCGGTTCGTGCCTAGAACCGGGACAGAAGGTGGGCCTTTAGTCCCGGTTCCAGCCACGAACCGGGACCAATGAGTTGCCTATATATACCCCATCGCCGCAACAGAGCACTCCACAGTGCTCTGTTTTTTCTGGCCGGCGAGGGGGCAGAGCTTTGTGGTGCCCTAGCTCACCTCCTATGCACATGAGGTGTTCGATGAAATGCCCGAGCCACACTACTTAAGCTTTCTCCTCTCGAAGCTCGACCTCCAAGCTCCATTTTCCCCGAGATTTGTCTAGGTTTAGAGGTCCGTCACGTCCCGTCCCCGTCTTCACCACCGTCGATCGCCCGCGCCGATCTCGTCGCCGGCACCACCGTGGTGAGCCTCTTGTTCTTATGTTATTTCTGAAAGAAAAAAATTCTTACTTTAGATAGATACTTGACTAATTTTCTTACTTTTATTATTGCTTGTTATTATATAGTGCGATGGTTTTGGTATCCGCCCCCGTCGACCCTCGTCCTGTCTATGATTCGGATGTGGTATATATTATCTTTTATAACTATTTGGTTCATTTATTGTCTATGACAATTATGCCGACCAACGTGACATTGGTTTTATTTATCTAGGAGGTATGTGAACCGGAAATTCCAACCGACCCTATTGTCGAGAGGTTAAATTTAGTTGAAGAAGAAAACAATTACTTGAAGGAAAAAATAAAAAAATTGAGGAGGAGAATATGATATTGGAGTTGCATGTTGCGGATGTCGCCGATGATCACAAGATCAAGATGGACGCAGTGCGTTTGAAGATTCGAAAGATTAGAAAATATGCCATTCATACCGAGGCTTGGTATCATTATGCCATGGGATCAATTGTTACCTTGGTTGCGATTATGATCGCATTTGTTGTTGCATTGAAATGTTTTACATAGTTTCAATGTATGGTTTAATTAGATGCTCTGGAGAGCTATATGTTGTTTAGTGAGAACTATGTATGTACTTTGGTTTTAATGTGATGATGAACTTCTATTAATTTGGTCACTTATCTATCCATGATGTTCTGTAATGGTTTTTGACACACTTAATTATATATAATGCACGCAGATGAACCGGTAATGGATGTACGGTGACAGACACACCTCCGAGTATGTTAAGCGCGTGCATAATTTTCTCGAAGTGGCAGAGGCAGACAAGAAGAATGGTTTAATGTGCCGTCCATGCCCTATATGTGGGAATACGAAGTCTTACTCTGACCGGAAAATCCTTCACAGCCACCTTCCTTATAAGGGTTTCATGCCACACTATAATGTTTGGACCAGGCACGGAGAAATAGGGGTTATGATGGAAGACAACGAAGAAGAAGAGGATGATGACAACTATGTGCCTCGGAATACGGTGATGCTGCAAGGGGAAACATGCTGAAGATCAAGAGGAACCAGACGATATTGTGCCTGATGATGATCTTCGCCGGGTCATTGTTGATGCAAGGAGACAGTGCGAAAGTCAAAAGGGGAAGCTGAAGTTCGATAGCATGTTAGAGGATCACAAAAAAGGGTTGTACCCCAATTGCAAAGATGGCAACACAAAGCTCGGTACCGTACTGCAATTGCTGCAGTGGAAGGCAGAGAATGCTGTGCTTGACAAAGGATTTGAGAAGTTACTGAAAATATTGAAGAAGAAGCTTCCAAAGGATAACGAATTGCCCGATAGTACGTACGCAACAAAGAAGGTCGTATGCCCTCTAGGATTGGAGGTGCAGAAGATACATGCATGCCCTAATGACTGCATCCTCTACCGCCGTGCGTACGAGGATTTGAACGCATGCCCGGTATGCGGTGCATTGCGGTATAAGATCAGACATGATGACCCTGGTGATGTTGACGGCGAGCCCCCCAAGAAGAGGGTTCCTGCGAAGGTGATGTGGTATGCTCCTATAATACCACGGTTGAAACATCTGTTCAGAAACGAAGAGCATGCCAAGTTGATGCGATGGCACAGAGAGGACCGTAAGAAAGACAGGAAGTTGAGAGCACCCGCTGACGGGTCGCAGTGGAGAAAAATCGAGAGAAAGTACCGGGCTGAGTTTGCAGGTGACCCAAGGAACATATGGTTTGGTTTAAGCGCGGATGGCATTAATCCTTTCGGGGAGCAGAGCAGCAATCACAGCACCTGGCCCGTGACTCTGTGTATGTATAACCTTCCTCCTTGGATGTGCATGAAGCGGAAGTTCATTATGATGCCAGTTCTCATCCAAGGCCCTAAGCAACCAGGCAATGACATTGATGTGTACCTAAGGCCATTAGTTGAAGAACTTTTACAGCTGTGGAATGGAAACGGTGTACGTGTGTGGGATGAGCACAAACAGGAGGAATTTAACCTGCACGTGTTGCTGTTTGTAACCATCAATGATTGGCCCGCTCTCAGTAACCTTTCAGGACAGACAAACAAGGGATACCACGCATGCACGCACTATTTAGATGACACCGAAAGTATATACCTGGACAAATGCAGGAAGAATGTGTACCTGGGCATTGTTGATTTCTTTCGACCAACCATCAATGTCGAAAGAAAGGCAAGCATTTCAAAGGCGAGGCAGATCACCGGAAGAAGCCCGCCATGCGTACCGGTGATCACGTACTTGCTATCATCAATGATTTACACGTATGAGGGGAGACTGACTGGAAAAGGCACGCATGGAGGGGACTCAATAATATGCAGGGACGGGCATTCTTGGTCTCAAGCACAGTACACAGTTCTACAAAACTCTACCTTGGTGACCCCGTATGTCGATGAACACAAGAACAGTCTGCGCTCCAAACACCCAGAGTAGTGTGACGACTGGATTACATGTGAACACATCTGGACTTTTAGCAGTTGGTTGGAAACACGTCTCAGAGGTGACAACACTATTTGTGATGAGCTGTACTCGTTGTCCATGGGACCATCTTCGACTGTATTGACTTACAAACGATACGAGATAAATGGGAATACATTTTACACGATCGCCCAAGATGAAAAGAGCGGCAACCAAAACAGTGGTGTCCACTTTGATGCACCAACCAAGAGGGGAAAGGACACATATTATGGTTACATAGTGGACACATGGGAACTTGACTACGGAAATGATTTTAAGGTCCCTTTGTTTAAGTGCAAATGGGTCAATCTGTCAGGAGGCGGGGTACAGGTAGACCCACAGTACGGAATGACAACAGTGGATCTGAACAATCTTGGGTACACTAACGAACCATTCGTCCTAAACAATGATGTGGCGCAGGTTTTCTATGTGAAGGACATGTCTACCAAACCGAGAAAAAGAAAAGATAAGGAAGTGAATACATCATACGATGAGCCAAAGCGCCACATAGTTCTTTTAGGAAAAAGAGACATCATGGGAGTGGAGGGCAAGACAGACATGTCTAAAGATTATGAAAAGTTTCATGAAATTCCTCCCTTCAAAGTCAAGGCTGACCCAAGCACCCTGTTAAACGATGAAGATTATCCATCGTTACGGCGCAATAAGCAAAGGACACAAGCGAAGAAAAAGTGAAGACTTTCTCTCCACAACTATTATGATGATGCCTTTGATCTAAAATATCCATGTAACAGACAAGTTTCCGTATGAAACCCTGATACTTCGAAAGAGATTGTCCGTTTTGTACACAAAGTGCATCCAGTTTTAGCCATAACCCTCTCAACTTTTTAGCACATGCTATGTGGGTGAAATGATGATACCATGCCAACTTTCAACCTTTTCAGAGTTCATTTGTAGTGCTTTTCATTTTCAGGGTCATATAGCTCAAAAAAAATCAGTAAATGCATGAAAAATAATAAATGAAGTCAGAAAGGGTTGAAAATTGATGATGTGGTTGTGACTGGTGCACTTTGAACGCACAAAAAGTCTGGAGTTCAAATAAGTTCAAAAAAATGAAATCCCTTTGTAACAGATGAGTTTTCGTCTGAAACCCTAATACTTCGAAAGAGATTGTCCATTTTCTACACGAAGTGCATCTAGTTTTTGTTGTAACCCTCTCAACTTTTTAGCACATGCTATGTGGGTGAAATGATGATACCATGCCAATTTTCAACCTCTTCAGAGTTCATCTGAAGTGCTTTTCAATTTCAGGGTCATTTAGCTCAAAGAATGAATTAATATAAAAAAGAATGATCTGGAAAACTTTTATGAAACTCTAATAGAAAAAATAATAAACTAAAAGAATGAACTAGAAAACTTTGATGAAACTCTAATAGAAAAAAGAATGAACTAGAAAACTTCAATGAAACTCTAATAGCAAAAGGAATCAACTAAAAAGTTTTATAAACCTCTAGTATTATTGAAACTAAAATTATATAAAATTTATGCAACTAAAATTATCAAAGTATTTTCTGTTCAAAACATTATAAGCAAAAATAAAATAAAATAAATAAGTAGAATCAAAATAAAATAAATAAGTAGACAATATAAAATAAATAAGTAGAAAGAAAATAAAATAAATAAGTAGAAACAAATAAACTTTAATAAATAAGTAACAACAAAATAAAATAACAACAGTAAGTATTTTGTTGTAAGTAGAAACAAAATAAAATAAAATAAAGCAACAAAGAAAACAAAAAAAGTGCCACCTACTAGGCCACCACGGCCTGAATACGACTAGAAACGCAATCATGGGCCAGGATTCAGGCCCGCAAGAGGCCCAGTAGGCCCACAGGCACAGAGTGACTGGTTAGGCCCGAAAGCCTGCAATTGAGAGGAACTCGAGAGGGTAGGCGCAGCAGCGCTTATAAACCACTCTCGAGCTCTCTCAGTATAACGCCCACGATGCGGCTATATCTCCCACGTGTCGAGGCACGACTTAGAGGCATAACCGCATAGTGGTTTTGTCGCAAGAGGGGTCATCTTCACACAATCCCATGTAATGAACAAGAATGGGATAAAGAGTTGGCTTACAATCGCCACTTCACACAATACATAAATATCATTCATACATCATCCAAAATACAAACATATAGACCGACTACGGTCAAAATCCAGATGAAAATAAGACAACCCCAAATGCTAGATCCCCGATCGTCCCAACTGGGCTCCACTACTGATCATCAGGAAAAGACACATAGTAACGACCACGTTCCTCGTCGAACTCCCACTTGAGATCGACGCCATCATCTGCACTGGCATCGTCGGCACCTGCAACTGGTGTTGGAAGTATCCGTGAGTCACGGGGACTCAGCAATCTCACACCCGCGAGATCAAGACTATTTAAGCTTATAGGACAAAGAGGTGCAAAGAGGTGGAGCTGCAGCGGCAAAAGCATATATGGTGGCTAACTTGCGCAAATGAGAGCGAGAAGAGAAGCAATGGAACGGGCGTCATCTAGCAATGACCAAGAAGAGGTCCTGAACACCTACTTACGTCATACATAACACAGACCGTGTTCACTTCCCGGATACCGCCGAGAAGAGACCATCACGGCTACACACGCACTTGGTGTATTTTAATTGGTTCAAGTGACAAGTTATCTACAACCGGACATTAACAAATTCCCATCTGCCTCATAACCGCGGGCACGGCTTTCGAAAGATATTACCCTGCAGGGGTGTCCCAACTTAGCCCATCATAAGCTCTCACGGTCAACGAAGGATAAACCTTCTCCCGGAAAAAACCCGATCAGTCTCGGAATCCCGGTTTACAAGACATCTCGACAATGGTAAAACAAGACCAGCAAAGCCACCCGAATGTGCCGACAAATCCCGATAGGAGCTGCACATATCTCGTTCTCAGGGCACACCGGATGAGACATCCTACGAGTAAAACCAGACCTCGAGTTTCCAGGAGGTGGCCCCGCAGTCTGCTCAGTTTGGACCAACACTCGAAGGAGCACTGGCCCGGGGGGGTTAAAATAAGATGACCCTCGGGCTCGCGAAAACCCGGGGGAAAAGGCTTAGGCGGCAAATAGTAAAACCAAAGTTGGGCCATGCTGGAGGAGTTTTATTCAAGGCGAACTGTCAAGGGGGTCCCATAAATCACCCGACCGTGTAAGGAACGCAAACTCAAGGAACATAATCCCGGTATAACAGTAACTAGGGCGGCAAGAGTGGAACAAAACACCAGGCATAAGGCCGAGCCTTCCACCCTTTACCAAAATATATAGATGCATTAATTAAATAAGAGATATTGTGATATCCCAACATATCCATGTTCCGACATGGAACAAACTTCAACTTCACCTGCAACTAGCAACGCTATAAGAGGGGCTGAGCAAAAGCGGTAACATAGCCAAACAACGGTTTGCTAGGAAAGGATGGTTAGGGGCTGACATGGCTAAAATAGGAGACATGATATAGCAAGTGATAGGTAGCGAGCATGGCAATAGAGCGAACAACTAGCATAGCAAAGATAGAAGTGATTTCGAGGGGTGGTCATCTTGCCTGCAAGATTCTCAGAGTTGTCGAAAGCTTGATCCTCGTAAGCGTACTCGACAGGTTCCTCGTTCACGAACTCGTCTCCCGGCTCTACCCAAGACAAGAACACAAACAAATGGAACGACAATCAACAACGAGAAATGCGCAAGCAACATGATGCAAGACATATATGATATGCAAGTTATGATATGCGATGCATATGCGTGCTCCGGAAGGAAAAAGATGAACATGGCAGTAAATTTGCAAACCAAGCATGCCACTGGAAAGATGAGATGATTTCGGTCGAAATCGATATAAAGATCACCGGAATCGGATACACGGTTTGCAAATGACAAGCAAAACAAGAATGACACGAATCTGCGATAAACAGCAAGATAGCTCTTAAAATACAACAAGCAACAATGCTACAGCACCCCAACATAGCAACAAAGCACATGGAAGTAATCTACAGGAGATGCTTGGCAAAAGATGAACACTGAGCTACTGCTAGTTCACAACATATCAAGCTCAAACAAGCATGGCAATAGTGCAAAAGATTACAGGTTCACAGACTTAGTGAAAAACTGGACATGGCAGAAATCAGCATCAGGTAGCAATGTTCAGAGCACGAAATCAACATGCTACAGGAACTTAACATAGCAAAACAAGGCATGGTAGTGTTCTACTAAATGCACATGACAAAAGTCCATTACTGACCATAAGCCAAAAAGGACCAGAAGAAATGATGGCAAGCATGAAAACATAGCAAGTTTCTTATCAGGTTTCAGACTTAGCAGAAAACAGAGCATGGCAAAAATATTAATATGTAGGCCTCTTTGTGAGCTTGATGCACTCACTACAGAGCAATGCATGAAAAACCAAGCATACCTACAGCAAGATGGCATGTTTAAGAAGCTATCCATGGCAAGAACAATTGCATAGCATGTATGGATCAACTACAATAAGCTTGGCAAAAATGCATGTCATGTTAAGAATCTGCCAGAAATATTTTATAGCAAAAGTAGAGCAAGATTGAGTCATGCTATGGTACTCTAAAATTGCAAACAATTGCAGGAATGGATCAATTACAACTATAGCTACAAAACATCCTTACTGAACATCTCCAAAATATGCATGGATCTCTCTGTAGCATCCAGTTTACATGGCAACAAAATTACAGCAGACAAAGACTTAGAGAAATCACTAAGTCCCTGAAATCAGAAATATTACGGGGCCTACTTTGCATGCTTGTGCTAGTCACCACAAAGATCACAAAAATACATGGACTATACCACTGGAAAGATGGCATGGCATACTTCAAAACACATGCAGAGCTCATGCTCATAAGATGCACAGAATAAATGATACAAAAATGACAAATCTCCAAGCTCTGATAAGAACCAGAGATTAACAGCAACTAGCCCTCTTCCAACGAGGATTTGGGCATCAAGATGACCTCTAATGAACATGGTTCAATTGAACAAAATGAAGAGCATCATGAGGCGAACAATTTGACATATTATACGCGCGAATCGGAGCTACATACGCAAAGTTATCGCATCTCGAACATAGGCACATGCTGAAGGAATCTCCAGACTTAGAGAAAAAAAGGAAGGGGAAGAAGTCAACGCACGATTGGATCTGGATCGGGGCTGGCTCCTCGAGCCCGAGCTCGTCGCCGGCGGGAGGAGGGAAGGAGGCGGGCGGCGGCCGGTCGCCGGAGGAGCGGCGGGGCCGGGGGCGGCGGTCGCCGGCGGGGGCGGCGCCGGCGGGCCTGCGGGCGGCGGCGGCGGCCCAAGGCGCGGCGGCGGCGGCGATGGCGATGACCGGCGGCGGCGACGCACTGACCGGCGGCGGGGAAGGCGCGCGGGCGCGGAGGCGCGAAGGCGGCGGGCCGCGGGGGCCGGCGATGGGCCTGCGGGCCGGCGGCGGGGCGAGGCCGGAGGCGGCCACGTGGCGCGCGCGGGTTGGCCGGGCGGCGCGGCGGACGTGTCCGGCGCGGGCGGACGCGTCCGGCGCGGCGCGGAGGGAGAGGGTTAGGGTTTCGTCTGAGATTTCGTTTTCGGGATGCCCACATATAAATAGGTAGAGGGAGCTAGGAGGCTCCAAATGAGGTGCGGTTTTCGCCCACACGATCGTGATCGAACGACCTAGAGCATGGAAGAGAGTTTGGTGGGCTTTGGGCTGGTTTTGGAGGGGGTTTTTGCTGGATACTCAAATGGACTTTGCGGAGGCCCGGTTAACCGTTGGAGTACCAAACGACCTCCGAATGGAACGAAACTTGACCGGTAGACTCCGGGCGGTATATTAAGACCACTTGACAAGCCTCGGTCCATTCCGAGAAAGTTTGACACACGCACACGAAAGAAAATCTAGAGGGGTGCACCGGAGGAGATAGGAGCGCCGGATTGGAAAACGGACAACGGGGAGAATGCTCGGAAGCACAAGACGAACACGTATGCGAATGCAATGCACATGATGACATGATCAGAAAATGCATGACATGACAAAATACAAAACGAAAGACAAAAACCCGACAACGGAGGGAAAAACATATCACATAGCCGGAAATGGCAAGAGTCGGAGTTACAAATATGGCAAGTTACATGCGGGGTGTTACACTCAGCTAGCGAGGTGGGACTAAACTTTTGACGCGGGCGGGCAGCACAAGGCCTTTGGTCCCGGTTGGTGGCAACAACCAGGACTAAAGGGGTAAATTGGTCCCGGTTCGTGGCACCAACCGGGACCAATGCCTCCCCTTTAGTCCCGGTTTGTGCCACCAACCGGGACCAAAGGTCTCTGCTTCCCACTCTTTGGGCTGCTGAAAAGAGACCTTTGGTCCCGGTTGGTGGCACCAACCGGGACTAAAGGGGGGCATTAGTCCCGGTTGGTGCCACCAACCGGGACTAAAGGCTTTGCCATATAAGATGACACTTAGGAAATTTTCACTTCTCATCTCGCAGTTGCCGCCCCGACGACGCCGCCAGGCTGCCCCGCCGTCGCCGTCGCCCGCGCCCTCGCCCCTCACCGCCCTTGCCCTGATGCGCGCCGCCCCGGCCCTGCCCCGACGTGCGCCGCCCCGCCCCCCCCCCCCCCGGTCGTCGCCGTCGCCCTGCCCCGCCCCCTTCGTCGCCGTCGCCCCCTGCCCCGAGCGCGCCCCCTACCTCGTCGACGTCATCGCCGTCGCCGTCCTCGCCGTCGACCCCGCGCCCCTCCTCACCTTGGTCCGGCCGGCGTCATCCCTATCCTTGTTTTTTTCATATATATGATGATATACATGCTTGTTTTTTTCATATATATGCTTGTTTTTTTCATATATATGATGATATATATGCTTGTTATCATAATTGTTTTTGTTCATATATATGATGATTTTTTATAGAATATGATGTTTTTTTGTTCATAGATGATCATATATATGATGTATGCATGGGTGTGGATGAAATATGATGTTTTTTGTTCATAGAATATGATGTTTTTTATTCATAGATTTTTTTTTGTTCATGAGAGAGGCGGGGACGTCGAGGAAGTTGTACTGTTTAGGGTTAGGGTCATCGAGGAAGAAGGAAAATAAGGAAAAATAAGAAAAGATGAAGAAGGGAGAAGGAGAAGAAGAAGGAGAAGAAGAGGAGAAAAAAATAAGAAGAGGAAGTAGAAGAAAAAAGGAGAAGAAGAAGGAATTGAGGAGAAGAAGAAAAAATAGAAATTTTCTATTTATTTTCTTCTCCTCTTTTTTTTCTTCTATTTTTTTCTTCGATCTTCTCCTCTATTCCTTTCTTCTTCTCCTATTTTTTCTTCTTCGATCTTTTTTCCTCTTCTTACCTGAGGGGGGGTCGATATACCCCCTCCCCGATAACTTCGACATGAGGGGGGGTCGCCGAGGGCTCGAGAGGCGAGGGTCGGGAACTAGGTAGAGGTTCGAGGGTCACCGAGGGATCGAGGGTCATCGAGGGGCCTGGGGTTCGAGGGTCGAGGAACGTCGATGGGTCGAGGGTCGCCGAGGGTTCGAGGGTTGAGGATCGCCGAGGGGTCGAGAGGTTGCCTAGTGTCAAAGTATTGAAGAAATTCATGGCTTCATCATTAGCCAGAAGTAACCGGGGCATGATGGTACGAAGTTGTGCAAAGTTGTTCTGGAACGGAGTCCCGGATAGGATAATTTGCCTTTTTGTACGAATTTCAGCAAAGGCCTTCCAAATAGCGATATTCGGAAGGCTCTTGCTGAACTTTGTACGAAAAAGCAAATGTTCCTAGCTGGGACTCCGTTCCAGAACAACTTTGCGGACCTTCGTCCTATCATGCGCCTGTTACTTTCGCCTAATGATGAAGACATGGTTTTGTTGAATCCTTTGACACTAGACAAACGTGACATGAGGGGGTCGAGGGTCGGGAAATAGGGTAGAGGGTCGTGGATCGTCCGAGCGGTCGAGGGTCGAGGATCGCCGAGGGGTCGAGAGGTTGCCTAGCTAGTGCCAAAGTATTGAAGAAATCCATGGCTTCATCATTAGCTGGAAGTAACCGGGGCATGATGGTATGAAGTTGTGCAGAGTTATTCTGGAATGGAGTCCCGGATAGGATAATTCTCCTTTTTGTACGAAGTTATGCAAAGGCCTTGCAACTAGCGATATTCGGAAGGCTCTTGCTGAACTTTGTACGAAAAAACGAATTATCCTATCTGGGACTCCGTTCCAGAACAACTTTGCAGAACTTTGTACCATCATGCGCCTATTACTTTTGCCTAATGATGAAGACATGGTTCTGTTGAATCCTTTGACACTAGACAAACGTGACATGAGGGGGTCGAGGGTCGGGAAATAGGCTACGTAGAGGGTCATGGATCGCCGAGCGGTCGAGGGTCGAGGGTCTGGCAATGTGCACAAGTTGATCCAAACACTAAAGCGCTGCCGAGGCCACCCAAATTTACCAAGTTAAAAGAGCATTGTCGTCGAGGCCACCCCGAACCCTTGAAGCGTTGCCGAGGCCACCCCAAACCCTAGAGACGCGTTGAGGCCACTAATATGCATTCCTTGTGGTGATTAGCTCGCTAGGTCTACGTTTGCACTAATATATCCATCTGTCATGTTTGTATAATAATTTCCATGTTGTAAATATTTGCAGAAACTATGGAGCACGGCCGAGACGAGGAAGCAGAACAGGTGTTGGGGGACATAATCGCAGCCGGAGGTGATGTCATGTCGTATCTCAATGAAACTGATGGTCTGGAAGGAGAGGGTGAAGCAGGCTACGGTTATCGAACAATGGAGGAGGAAGGACATGATTATGATGGCTCCGGTGACCGAATGCCGGTGCAAGAAGGAGACCGTGATGACGGCTCCGGTGACCGAACAGAGTCCGGCTAGGTATATATATTAATTAAGCATGTGCTGACTAGCTAATTGATGCATTCTTTTTTTGGTATGTACACATATTAACTCTCGTCTTTCTTCTTTTTTCTAGCCCTCCGGATCGAGCACAACTTCGGTAAAGAGACGAGGCCCGAAGAAAAAGTTGCGCTCGGATGAAAGGTTCACGATCACAGTAATCGCGCGTGATGGCCAAACAATTGAACCCATCCGGACCAAGGAAGCATTCTCCGCTCAGTGCGGGGTTCTTGTTAGGGACATGATCCCGATCAGCATCCACCAATGGTATAAGCCTAAGAAGGAAGACCCTGCGGTGTCTTATGTCAGCGATAGGCAAAAAGATGATCTTTGGGACGCGCTGAAGGCAAATTTCACCCTACCACCAGAGGAGGATCCGGAGAAGCCAGCTATTATAGAGCCATTGGTCAAGTCTCGTGCTCTTAAGAAGATGGCAGATCTATTCAAGAGGTGGAAGACTGAGCTGAAAACATCGTTTGTCGACAAAGAAAAGACTCCAAAATTCACTGGCCGATTTGAGAAGATCAGAGATCACTGGGACGCATTTGTGGCCCACAATACATCGGACAAGAGTAAGAAGATGTCAGTGATAAACAAGATAAATGCTGCAAAGAAGGAGCATCACCATCGCACTGGGTCAGGTGGCTACCTCAAAGCCTGGCCGTTGTGGGCCAAGGCTGAGAATGACCTGCTTGATAAAGGGGTTGAACCAGAGACATTGAACTGGCCAGACCGTTCAAGGACTTGGTTCTTCGGGGTTGGGGGAACCTTGGACCCTGAATCAGGGAAGTGTGTTTGGACGAATGAGCAACTGCGAATACCCGTCATGAAGCTTCAGGACTATATCGCCGCAGCGCAGGAAGGGACGTTCGTTCCAGACAGAGAGAACAACGAGCTCACAATGGCCCTCGGGAATCCTGAGCACCCTGGACGGACACGAGGCACGCCAGGCTCCATTCCGTGGAAGGCTGGGTTTTCGGACGCATGCGGTAACAAAAGCCAGGAGAGAAGGAGGAAAGTGGAGCATACCCAACTGTAGAAGATGCACACAAGGGTACAAGCGCTAGAGGAACGAGAAGCACTTCACAGCAAGCGGCCTGCCGATGCTACCCCCGAAGCTACCCCGCCATCTCAACGGAGAAGCAGGTAGCTTCCATCGAGCTGCTTCAGCTGGAGCATGTCTTTACGGCTCCTGCTAGCTACCCCGTGGATGCTATCACGGAGTCTCAACATTGCCACCTTATGACGCAATGGCAGAACTTCAAAGTCAAGGCGGTTGTCGGCTCTGTTCGACCTTCTGAACCCAGCGCAACTTTTCACTGCCGTCCAATTCCAGAAGGATATGCTAGGGTGACGGTGGACGAAATAACGGAGGGATTTGAGGACCTCGAGCTTGACCACCCGACCGGCGAAGGGGAGACTCGGCTGGGTTCTGCTCTGAAGACTCCATGCATATGGCGGAAGGAGCTTATCAACCTTCCTAACTGGACACCTCCGCCTCCTCCTCCTCCTCCGGCGAGTCAGGGCACTCCGCCTCCTCCTCCAGCGAGTGATCAGGGCACTTGGCCTACTTCTCCGGCGTGTGGCGTCACTCCGCCTCCTTCTCCGCCTACGCCGGCGCGCCCGAGCAGCCAGCCTCCTCCTTCTCCGCCTCGTCAGCAAGGGAGGAAGAGACCCGCCTCCGCTTCGGCTGCTCCGGTGCGTCATAGTCCTTCTCATCTGCCTCGTAAGCAAGGAAAGAAGACAGCCGCAGCCGCTCCATCTGCTCCGGTGTCTAGCAGTACAGCCAGAGGCGGGAGGCAATACAGATTCGGTCCATCTCACAAGCCTCTAGAGAAGTTACCATACGAGAGGACCGTGGAGGAAAACGCGAAGATCATGAAAGCCGAAGTGAGGGACTTCTTTGAAGCGGTGAAAGCAAAGAAACATCCACCTCCGGAGGAGAAGATAGATCCGGTGAAAGCAAAGCGCACTATCGATGCCCTGAAGTGACCACCACCTTCTCCGCCGCAATCCAACTATGATCGCATTATTCAAAGGTCATATATCGAAGCGGAGCGATCGGGAAGTACTATCAGTGATCAAAGGTTAGCAGAACGATGAGCTAGGAAAAAAATTGCCCAGCTCGGCGAACAAGCGAACCAATCGTGCCCCTCGCTCAAGGTGTCTAGAGATATCGTCGCTAATCATCCGGAGATTTTGCCCGGTACCAATCTTGGAGATTACCTGCCCGACGATGTACATTATGATACAATGGAGGTGGACGAACACAAATACCATTACAGGAAGCCTCTCGTCAAAGATGAAAGATCTCTAACAACGATGATGCAAAGATTCCATGATTGGTACATAAAAACCTTCAGAAAGTCTAGGGGGAAGGATACTTTGACGCTGAGAGTTAAAGAGGAGCATGACCTCGTTGGAATTGATCTGTTGTCTGTTCCATTTGAGGAGTTCTTCCAGTTTTTCAATCAAAAGGCCCTCGATAAATTAACGGTCACTTGCTACTGTCTGTAAGTACTACTTCTATCATTAAGTCTCTATATATAGCTCAGCTCTTTCATTGCATGTATATATAATTATCCTCACTATATTATGCAGATTGAAGATCACCGAATTGAAGAAAAGACAAATCGGTGATATTGGGTTCATTAACACAAATCTCATAGATGCTTTAGGATTAAATTTCATGCCAAAGATACCGAGGCCAACTTGCTATGATCATTGGTAATAAATCAAAACAAAGATATAATACTCTTTCCTTACAACTTCAAGTGAGTGTTACTGTCTTGTGCATATTCGGTTTCCCTTATTAGTCGAGGTTATAGTAATGTAATTGATAAGTTATGCATGCGTGCGCAGGTTCCACTATATTCTCCTAGAGATTAAGCTTGAGCAGGGATTAGTAACCGTCTTAGACTCGAGATGAAAAGATCCCCAGGAGTATGCGAACATGACTGAAATGCTCGAGAAGTAAGTTAAATCGATCATTATCGCACCATATCGGCAACTTTGTTCATTTCCTGATATCAAGTAATTGTTTTCTTTGTCTGGCAGGGTTTGGAAAAAAATTCACCGCAAAAGCTCCGGGACTGCCGGGGAAGCTGCGATTTACACACCCGAAAATAAGTACTACTAGCTAGTTCCGTGCATCTCCTAGTGATTCAAGCACTAGTTTCATCAATACCATTTAGCATGATTGCTTATCAGTTTGATTGACCTCTATTTCTTGTAAAGTGGTTGTGGCAGGAAGCCGGGAATAATTACTGTGGATACTATGTTTGCGAGTCCATCCGCTACACGACCTGTGAGCGGGGCTACTCTAAAAACAATATGAAGTGCGTAAGCAATAATATTCACAATTTTATTTTAGGATTTTTACATCTGTGCCCCTGGTTCCTTAGCTCTACTCATACATCCCCGCGCTCTTAACTTTTGCTCAATTTTCCCCACTCCCTTGCCAGAAACCCTCATAACTGGGCACAACGGACGTTGCCGTCGGGTCAAAGGCTTGACCGTTAACTCTGACTAGTGGGGCCATGCTGGACTGTGTCGTCCGTTCGACCTGACAAGTGGGGCCGCGTTGGGTGGTGTCGCTGTTCGACCGTTGGGCCGTCCCTTGCATTAAACGTCTGCGCGCGCCGCCAGGACAGAAGCCTGCTATGCATGCACCCAGCAAACCCTGCCTGCATGCGTCGATCGAGCCTGCATGCGCCGATGCCACGATCCCGTGATGCGCCGACCGAGCCTGCATGCGCCGATGCGTCCGCCACGATGCACTGACCGAGCAGCTTTTTGCACGCCAGCGGCCACGGATGCAGCGACGGTCACTGCCGCTGGTTCCTCTCTTCTAGCTAGGTGGCTACATATTTGTGGCTTGTGTAAAAAAAGAGCCACTCCCTTGCTTCGTTGTACTCATTCATCCCTACTAACAAAGCTTGCTTGCATGCACTGGGTGGTTACTAACAAGGGAACCCTACTAACAAGCCGAGCTCTCTAAGAAAATAATCAACAAATATGTAGTCCCAATATGTAGATAGGGCCAACAAGCCCATAGCACGGTCACATAGCTCAAACTAGGAAGAACTTAATAATAGAATAGATAAAAAACTTAATAATAGAATTTAAGAAAAGGGCCAACAAGCCCAAAGCAACTCCAACATAGTTCAATTACAACTTAGCATAACATAGACTAAAAAAGATAGAGGGTTTAGAACCCTAGCCGCCGCCTTCTCCACCTCGCTCCTCCTTCAGGCGCCCTTTTCACTACTCCTCCGGGGTGTTGTCGATGGGGTACGGAAGAGTGTGCATGCATGTCGCAGTGGGGAAGATGTTGTTGTACTCCGTGAACCTGTTGTGGGTGGTGAAAGCGATGAACTCGGAGCCACACCAAAACACCCGGCCGAGGAGGTAGAAGGCGTCGAATGTGTTGGTGAAGTGGGCAAGGAGAGCAACCACCACCCGGTTTTGGATGACCTCCTCGACGCGGAACATCGTTGGAGATCCCCTCGGGAGGTGGTGGTAGCCGGACGCGAGGAAGAACTCGGTGAAGTTCCTTGCGGTCCTCAGCCTTGATATCGCCCACACACGTAGTGTGCGATCAACGTACACGCCGGTAGGGTAGAGCCTCTCCGGCACGGTGGGTGGGAAGCGGTAGGTTGGTCCGGTGTACTGCATGGCTGAGGGATGTGCAGAAGACGGAGAAGGGGTCGAAGAGCAAGAAGGGCAGATGGATGAGGGATGGCAGAGGCAGAGGGTGGCTTAAATAGCCGTAGTGCTACGTGTTATTTGGCCGTGGCAATAACGGGGTCAAATGTGAAGTTAGTAGCCCGTTTTCAAACCCACCGCAGCATCGGGAGTGTACACGCGTGGGAAAAGGTGGTTTGAAAAAAAGAAGAAAAACAAGCTAATTGCCCGCGTGGGAATCCGTGGTCAAACCCTATATTATATGAACAAAAGGAGAATTTTTGAAGAGCTTGTGGCCATTTTGAATGATAAAAATAATTTGGCCCTTAAAAATTTGGTCATTTTGCATGATAAAAAGAGATAGAGGGCTTGTGGCCATTATACAAATGCAAAATGACCCATTTTTTGATAGTTTGTGGCCATTTTACATGATAAAAATAAATTTAGCCCTTATAAATTTGGTCATTTTACATTTGTATAGAACAAAAAGAACGATGCAAAAACAGAGCAAACGATGCAAAAAACGATGCAAAAATATAGAGCCAGCACGTTCACAAAAAACAGAGCAAACGATGCAAAAAAACGACGCAATTTGATGGCCCAACCAGAGCTTGGTTTCCTTTTGGGCCCAATAACAACGTTTTTTTCACGGAGTCAGTGGTGGGCGAGCAGCCGAGCACAACCAATAGGATCGCCTCTCGCGGATCGCCCCACGATCCAACGATGCGGAGCCGTCCTTGTGATCCAACGGCGTAGAGCCTGCACACAGCCAGCCCACCTAGTTCCTTCTAGAAGGCCAGATCTGAGGGCTGTTGCTTGGCGCGAGGGTATGATCGGACGGCTGACGTTGGGAGCTAGGGTTAGGCGAAACCCTGCGGGGTTTAGAGGGGTTTTGAGCTGGTCAATGGGGTTTCGAAGGCTTTGACTGAGCATAACTAATTTAAAAAAATCGAAAAAATATGAAACCTTCGCCGTTCGTCGTTTTATAAGACAAACTAACGAGGAAAAATACTAAACTTGGTCTATGGTAATTTTCATGAAAAAAACCCTAGCTGGCACGATCGAGGTCAAATGAGCACCATTAATTTTAAAAAATCAAAAAAATATAAAACCTGCTCACAATGTTGTCTTATGTGACATGTTACCAACCAAAAATCATAAACTTGCTCTATGGTCATTTTCATGAGAAAACCTTCACACATATGAGCTATCATGTACATGATTTCATAGAGTTCAAGGAGAGGAGGTGGTGTTACCTTCTGTTTTTGAAAAATTTAAAAAAATCAAAAAAATCACTAAAGCTTTATTTTAAAGTGAATAAGAAGAATCTAAAGTTAGTTTTCCATTTTCATATTTCAAAACGTGTTTTTAATAGTTTTCATATTAAAGGATATGTTTTCAAAAGAAAATGTAAAAATATGAAGATTAATTTAAAAATAATAAACTTGGCCTATAGTTTTATATTAATGTTGTCTTATGTGACATGTTACCAACCAAAAATCATAAACTTGTCCTATGGTCATTTTCATGAGAAAACCTTCACACATATGAGCTATCACCTACAAGATTTCATAGAGTTCAAATTTCTTTGACCTCCTCTAAATCACCTCAAATCTTGCACACATGATCTCCTACACAAACATAGATAGTTGATAATACATCTTCATTAAAATGTTGTTTTCTGCTCTGTTATTGGAATATTTGATAAAAGGGAACCCTTGATAAAATGATGGATTGCAGCATATTTACAGCATATGTGTGATCATTGCAGCACCTGAACTTTCAAAACACTGAAACAAATCATAGCAGATAAATTTAAAAACACAAACCCAACATAGATAGCCACATGCATATAAAATTCATCCAACCACCAAAAGGTAACCCACATCCTATTTACAAACATAATTCACCCACATAGTTCAGCAAACAACCTAAAGTACTTAAAACATCATAACATCATAACATCAGGGAAGGGGGAGACAGGACTTTGGCTAGGGCAGCATGCTGCCCCATGATCTTGTAGTCCTCGCCATGGATGGCCACATCTTCTGCATGAGCTAGAAGGTGAACGAAGAGGCCGGACTTTGGCTTTGGCTTGGTGGTGCAGTAGGGGCAGCGCCAAGTTTTGGTCTTGCTCTTGTAGTAGTAATCCACGCCCTTGATCCTGATCTTCTCCTCTTCCTTCTCTTTGAAGGAGGCGAAGTTGCCGCGGTCCACATCCACATCTTCCCCAGAGACATACTGCACACACGAATGAATTACATTAGTACATTATAGATTCATGGGAATACACCATGTCAAACGAACTAAATGAATAATCTAAATTTCAAGTAGGCTTACCTCATACTCTTCGTCGTCACCATTTGCTGGATCGTATGGGTCGTCGAAAGTATAGTCTATCTTCCTCCTCTTCCCCCTACCACCATCCTCCTGAATATACAATTACATCCATCACTAGTAAATACATAAGCCAATTGAAAATTTAGATATGCACAGATGACACATTGATCATAGGGCTAATATACTATGATCCTATTTGCATTTTCCATTGTCATGCACACACATTGAACAAAAGAGCTAATATAACTACATATTGAAATTTAGATATGCACACTTGATCATAGGGCTAATATACTATGATCCTATTTGCATTTTTCATTGTCATTCACACACATTGACAACAGAGCTAATATAACTACATATTGTGAACATATTGTGAACAACAGAGCTAATATAACTTGAAGCAAATAACTTGAGTAGCATTAAAAAACCCAATCTGTGAGCACTAAAAACAAATCTAATAAGCATCATAGCATTAAAAACCCCAATCTGTTCACAACATCTAGCATTTTTGCAACGAATTTATCCAAATCTGAAAAGCCCAATCACTGCAGCACTTAAAATCATAGTTCATAACATCTAGCTAGCATTTTTGCAACCAATTTATCCAACCAACCTAGTCCAAAAACCCCCACCCCCCCAACCCATACAAAAAAAACCCGGCCCATCCGTCAAACCAACTACTCTAACCATCTGAACTACTGTATGAATCACAATCGAACTAACTCTACAAGCTAAGCAAGTGCAAATGGGTGCCCAATGCAAATACCTGCTCCTCCACGGCAGGCGGCGCAACGGGGGCATCGGGATGGACTACGCCTCTCGACGCCGTCACCTTCTGTAGCGATGAGGCAGAGCCCGCCACATCCGCAACGGTTGCGAGTTTCCCCGCACCGCCGTGGACGCCGCCGACATCCGCGGTCACCGCACCCTCACCCTGCAGCTCCACCACATCTCCGGCCGCTGCGCCAGCGTCGCCACGAGCGTCGGCCATCTGACAGATGGAGGCGATGAAGGTGAGGAAGATGATGCGGTGGGGAGAGCGAGACGGTGCGGTGGAGGCAGTGGAGGTGAGCGAGACCACGACGGCAAGCAGAGGAAGACGATGCGGCAGCGAGTGGATTTGGGGGGAAATGGTAGGGGCGATGGAGGTGGTTGCCCTCTTTATATGATGGGACGTTTCGGGCATGTCCATGGACACGTGCTACCCCACGACCGCGGTCTTGCATGCGCCCACGTATACGCGGCCCCACTCGCCAGCTAATGGTCAAAGGCATTGACCCGACGGCAACGTCCGTTATAACCAGTTATGAGGGTTTCGGGCAAGGGAGTGGGGAAAAGTGAGCAGAAGTTAACAGAGTGGGGATGAATGAGTAGAGCTAAGGAACCAGGGGCACAGAAATAAAAATCCCTTTTATTTTACTACCATCATTTGTGTTGAGTTTCATTCATTCATATATATGTATTGACCCCCCTTCAAATTAGATGTTTCAGATGCGGGATGAACTCCTAGCACAAGATCGCATGCGAGCAATTCAAGAGGAATTGGCGGGATTCTTTCTTGACCACGTGATCAATAAAGACGGAGAGTACCATGTAGAACCTGAGTTCATATATAATTAGGGGATTATATTGTAAGAGATCTTATATTGTATATATGTAGCCACTAGCGTCGGATAGATATACGAAAACTTGTTGTTCGACCAATCTCTCGGAGAAGGAGAGGTCGATATCACTTCTCTCTGTATGCATATGTTCATGACGATCTTCTGTACTTAATGGTTTCCTTCATTCGCTTACTAGCTAGCGTGTCGAGTCCTCTCTATACTTATAGTACCACTACTAGGGAAAAGTTTATACACAGACGCTTACTAGTAGCGTGGGTTTATACCCCTCGCTACTGCTACTTACTAGTAGCGCGGGTTTTTACCCCACGCTACTACTAAGTTGATAGTAGTAGCGTGGGTTTTTAACCCTCGCTACTACTAAGTGGTCTCTGCCGTGCCCCCCCCCCCCCCCGACATGCCATAGTAGTAGCGAGGGTTATAAACCTGCGCTACTACTTTGTGAATAGCTGTAGCGCAGGTCAGATGCCCATGCTACTAGTATACTCCCACACCACCCACCCCCGATCCACCCCACCAACCGTCCCACTCCACCCACCACTGTTTGTCTCAAAAAAAAAACACCCAACCCTCGATCCAGATCCCCTCCTCTCTTCTCCCGATTCACCCCTCGTCTCCCTCCCATCCCACGCCGCCGCCGCCGCCCACCGTGCTTCTTCTCTCCCCCGCACCATCCTTCGCTCCCCCGCACCCGCCGCTCATCCCCGCCGTCCTTTCTCGCTGCCAGCCCCGCCGCGCTCCTTCACTCCGCCACCCGCTCGGCCCCGCCGCCCCTTCACTCCTGCGCATGGACGGGGAGGCCGCACGCACGCACGCACCAGAGACCGGGCGGCGGAGGCCGCGCCCGACGGGGAGGCCGGACGGCGGAGGTCGCACGCACCTGAGGCCGGACAGCGACGACGGAGGCCGCACGCACCTGAGGCCAGACAGCGACGACGGAGGCTGCACGCACCCGACGGGGAGGCCGAATGGGGACGGCGGGAGGCCGCACCCAGCCCGGGGAGGCCAGCACAGTGACGGCGGGAGGCCGCACGCATCGGACGGGGAGGCCAGAAGGCGACGGCGCGAGGAGGCAGCACGCACCGGACGGGGAGGCTGGAAGGCGACGGCGCGCGGAGGCCGCACGCACCCGATGGCGACGGCGGAGGTCGATTTGGATTATCCGCTGGTATTCCAATTATCTTCCTTAAAAATTTCGTTTGCAAATTTCTGACTTTTAGGTATGTGCGTGCAAACCAGGAGGTGTTTGCACATCCTGCAATTTGATGCAAATATCTTCCCTTCTAATGTTCCGATGCAATCGATCTACAGTTCCTGGTTATGCGTAGTTCTATTTGTTTTCTAGAATTTGCATTGGAACTTTTGCTCGGTGGGCTGACACCAGCGTAGAAATTCCTGCCCTCTTATGCATCAGATGTTTGTATTGTAGGATTGGATCAAACTGCGAATTCTCATGTTGAGACAATGATGTTGACTGATGCACCTCTTCTATATACTCCTGGACAGGTAGCTTAAGCTATAAATAATATGATTAATCTTCAATTAATGTTTATCTTTATGACCTTAATTTGTCGGAACTCTGTGTTTCATGATGCTAATCAGATAATTGCAAAGTGTTCTTTCAAGGCAACACTTTGTTTGTGTGGTCGAACCTTTTTTTAAGATATTCAGCACAATCAATCACCTGGTAAGAACGTTTGCCTAGCTTGGCACAGTACAGTTTATAACATAATCATGTAAAGTCCCACCAATAATTGTTCTTTAGCTATGTGTTTCATTTCACCGGTCTACATGAACACTCTGTGTTACAAAAAAAGATTAACCAAGGTGGTGCTTGGTTGAACATATGCCACTGGTTAGGAGGGTATTTAAGCATTTGTGCCGTTATCAGTACCTTTCACATTGCCTCTATTATTTCAACATGTGTATATGCAGGTTAACCAGCTTCATCTACCTGGTATGAAAGAAATGAGGCATGCTAATCGCAAGTTAAAGCATTGTTTGGATCCAAGCTCTCACGATGAGTAAGCTCTGTCAACTCCACAAGACTGCATGCCCTCCATGATCGTTACCCTTTTGCACTCATGCTTGCTATCTGAAAACATCTGCAGGCACAAGAAGTACCCCCTCTTTTGCAGTATTGATAAAAACCAATTTTACTACGGTGTCATCATCATCACTCAAAGAAAAGCACCCGGTCTGATTATTTCCATGTTACTCTGTTAGAGCTCACTGTTGATGGGTTGGTTGGAACTGCGACAGAGCGATCGAGGCCAGTGAATTGGATTCTATAGTCGAGGGGAGCTCTGTAGATTGTAACACATCATTTTTTCCTGCATGAAGGTGAGCTGATTCAACTCTCCAAAAGCAAGATCATTCTGTTTATAAACAATTTGTTAAATTCGTAGATTAAGCCCAGGTCCTACCAATTCATCCAAAAGAACCAACGACCCAGATCCTATGTACCACTATTTCCAAACATGATTGAGTACACTGGTTAATAGATTGGCATTTTTTTGTTACCCTGAACAGTAAGGCATGGCCCTACTATAAATTTTTATTGCGCCAAGAAAACAAAAGGGTTACAAAGAAATAGAAATGCATATATTCTGGATTGATGACTAAACAAGTTTGCACACTAATCCCTGAAAATATGGTAAAGCCTTCGGTTGAGAGTTGAGAATTATTCCTATGTTGCTCTGGAAACGAATGTCATATCTGAATGCTTGCTTAATTTAGGTATATATATGCTCATATACTTACTCGGCAACATGGAAAGTTTTCACATTTGTTCTAGCTGTCTCTATGGGTTAGCGACTTAGCATACATGTTGTAATAAGGTTTCACATTTGCTTCTCTGACAAGGTCTGTTTTTATTCATAGGTAGAAGATAGCGACAGAGTGCTGCAGGATAATGAGATGTTGAAGCGGCAGACTGAATCCATGACACCGAAGTGCAATTGCGGCAGATTATCTCTATCTTTTCTTTTCATTTTTCTTATTATTGAGTGAGAACAGAATGAGGAACTGTGTGATAGTACATACAACAACTAGTAAAAAGAAACTTATGTTTGCAATTGTTAATGACATAGATACTTGCATGTTCTTTGAAGTGGTCATTTGTGAGTAGCAATGCATAATGAGGTTTTTTGGCTGATTTATTTCCTTCGGTTTCCGGTTAACCATGAAATAGGAGCCCAGCAGTGCTCACTATTGTGTTTACTGGGAACTGTATGCATAAAATGGAATTGGTGGATTTTATTTTTTTAATTATAAATTAGTTAGTAGTGGCATGGGAAAAAACTGTGCGCTACTAGTATTTAGGATACTAGTAGCGTTGGTAGTATGGACATGCTACTACTATTTCGTTAGTAGTGGCGCGGGTATGAAATAGCAGTAGCGTGGGTGGCACATGCTACTACTAACTTTGTTAGTAGTAGCGCGGGTTTAACCCACGCTACTACTAACTATTAGCTGTAGCGCGATACTAGTAGCGCGGGTACCCGCGCTGCTAATAGCCATTTTACCCGCGCTGCTAGTAGCCTTTTTTCTAGTAGTGTACGTAGCGTCGACCAAGCACGGAGATAAGAGAGGACACTTCTCTCTATTAATTAGCTAGCTAACACAACATATGGAACACCTAAATTAACCCCCTAAACCCACCCCCTTTCAAAAAAAAAACCTCAGCTCCTGCCAGTTGCTAACGCGTGGATACCTTTTGATCTCGGTTGGTGCTACCAACCGGGACCAAAGGCCCTTCTGCCTGGGCTCGCCGCAGCGGCCACGTGGAGGCCCATCTGTCCCGGTTGGTATAAGAACTGGGACTAAAGGTATTGGGCTTTAGTACCGACCCTTTAGTCCCGGTTCCCCAACCGGAACAAATGGGTCTTACGAACCGGGACAAATGACCCTTTTTCTACTAGTGCTTAACCATCTTTGATCAATGAGCTAGTCTAGTAGAGGCTCACTAGGGACACGGTATTTGTTTATGTATTCCCACATGTATTTAAGTTTTCAATCAATACAATTCTAGCATGAATAATAAACCTTTACCATGAATAAGGAAATATAAAATAACAAATTTATTATTGCCTCTAGGGCATATTTCCTTCAGTCTCCCACTTGCACTAGAGTCAATAATCTAGATTACATTGTAATGAATCTAACACCCATGGAGTCTTAGTGTTGATCATGTTTTGCTCGCGGAAGAGGCTTAGTGAACGGGTCTGCTACATTAAGATCCGTATGTATTTTGTAAACTTCTATGTCTCCATCCTTGACCTTTTCACGAATGGAGTTGAAGCGTCTCCTGATGTGTTTGGTTCTCTTGTGAAACCTGGATTCCTTCGCCAAGGCAATTGCTCCAGTGTGTCACAAAAGATTTTCATTGGACCCGATGCGCTAGGTATTACACCCAGATCGGATATGAACTCCTTCATCCAGACTCCTTCATGTGTTGCTTCCGAAGCAGCTATATACTCCACTTCACACGTTGATCATGCCACGACGCTCTACTTGGAACTGCACCAACTGAAAGCTCCACCATTCAATATAAAAACTTTTGTGACTTAGAGTCATCCGGATCAGTGTCGAAGCTAGCACCGACGTAACCATTTACGACGAGCTCTTCGTCACCTCCATAAATGAGAAACATATTCTTTGTCCTTTTCAGGTACTTCAGGATGTTCTTGACTGCTGTCCAGTTATCCACTCCTGGATTACTTTGGCACCTCCCTGCCAAACTTATGGCAAGGCACACATCAAGTCTGGTACACAGCATAGCATACATGATAGTACCTATGGCTGAGGCATAGGGAATCACTTTCATTTTCTCTCTATCTTCTGCAGTGGTCGGGCTTTGAGTCTGACTCGATTTCGCACCTTGTAACACTGGCAAGAACCCTTTCTTTGACTGATCCATTTTGAACTTCTTCAAAATTTATCAAGGTATATGCTTTGTGGAAGTCCTATTAAGCGTCTCGATCTATCTCTATAGATCTTTATGCCCAATATATAAGCAGCTTCACTGAGGTCTTTCATTGAAAAATTCTTATTCAAGTATCCTTTTGTGCTATCCAGAAATTCTATATTATTTCCAATCAGCCATATGTCATCCACATATAATATCAGAAATGCTACAAAGCTCCCACTCACTTTCTTGTAAATACAAGCTTCACCGTAGTCTGTATAAAACCATATGTTTTTGATCACCTCATCAAAGCGTATATTCCAACTCCGAGATGCTTGCACCAGTCCATAGATGGATCACTGGAGCTTGCACAGTTTGTTAGCACCTTTAGGATCGACAGAACCTTCTGGTTGCATCATATACAACTCTTCTTTAAGAAATCCATTAAGCAATGCAGTTTTGACGTCCATTTGCCAGATTTCATAATCATAAAATGCGGCAATTGCTAACATGATTCGGACAGACTTAAGTATCGCCTACGGGTGAGAAAGTCTCATCGTAGTCAACTCCTTAAACTTGTCGAAAACCTTTTGCGACAAGTCGAGCTTTGTAGACAGTGACATTACCACCAGCTCCAGTCTTCTTCTTGAAGATCCATTTATTTTCTATGGCTTGCCGATCATCCGGCAAATCCACCAAAGTCCACACTTTGTTCTCATACATGGATCCTATCTCAGATTTCATGGCCTCAAGCCATTTATCGGAATCTGGGTCATCATAGCTTCTTCATACTTTGTAGATTCGCCATGGTCTAGTAACATGACTTCCAGGACAGGATTACCGTACCACTCTGGTGTGGATCGTGCTCTGGTTGACCTACGAGGTTCAGTAGTAACTTGATCTGAAGTTTCATGATCATTATCATTTGCTTCCTCTCTAGTTGTTGTAGGCATCACGGGAACGGTTTTCTGTGATGTGCTACTTTCAATTTCAAGAGAAGGTACAATTACCTCATCAAATTCTACTTTCCTCCCACTCACTTCTTTCGAGAGAAACTCCTTCTCTAGAAAGGATCCATTCTTGGCAACAAAGATCTTGCCTTCGGATCTGTGGTAGAAGGTGTACCCAATTGTTTCCTTAGGGTATCCTATGAAGACGCACTTCTCCGATTTGGGTTCGAGCTTATCAGTTGAATCCTTTTGACATAAGTGTCGCAACCCTAAACTTTAAGAAACGATAGCTTAGGTTTCTTGCCAAACCATAGTTCATACGGTGTCGTCTCAACGGATATAGACGGTGCCCTATTTAACGTGAATGGGGTTGTCTCTAATGCATAACCCCCAAATGATAGTGGTAAATCCGTAAGAGACATCATAGAATGCACCATATCTTATAAAGTACGTTTACGACGTTCGGACACACCATTACGCTGTGGTGTTCTAGGTGGCGTGAGTTGTGAAACAATTCCACATTGTTTTATATGAAGGCCAAACTCGTAACTCAAATACTCGCCTCCGCGATCAGATCGTAGAAACTTTATTTTCTTGTTACGATGATTCTCCACTTCACTCTGAAATTCTTTGAACTTTTCAAATGTTTTAGACTTGTGTTTCATTAAGTAGATATACCCATACCTACTCAAATCATCTGTGAAGGTCAGAAAATAACGATACCCGCCGCGTGCCTCAACACTCATTGGACCGCATACATCGGTATGTATTATTTCCAATAAGTCATTAGCTCGCTTCATTGTTTCGGAGAACGAAGTTTTAGTCATCTTGCCCATGAGGCATGGTTCGCAAGTATCAAGTGATTCCAAAAGTCCATCCGCATGGAGTTTCTTCATGCACTTTACACCAATATGACCTAAACGACAGTGCCACAAGTATGTTGCACTATCATTATCAACTTTGCATCTTTTGGCATCAATATTTTAAATATTTGTATCACTACGATCGAGATTCAACAAAAAATAGACCATTCATCAAGGGTGCATGACCATAAAAGATATTACTCATATAAATAGAACAACCATTATTCTCCGATTTAAATGAATAACCGTCTCGCAATAAACAAGATCCAGATATAATGTTCATGCTCAACGCGGGCACCAAATAACAATTATTGAGGTCTAAAACTAATCCCGAAGGTAGATGTAGAGGTAGCATGCCGGCGGCGATCACATCGACCTTGGAACCATTCCCAACGCGCATCGTCACCTCCTCCTTAGCCAATCTTCGTTTATTCCATAGCTCCTGTTTCGAGTTACAAATATGAGCAACCGAACCAGTATCAAATACCTAGGAGCTACTACGAGCATTAGTAAGGTACACATCAATAACATGTATATCACATATACCTTTGTTCACGTTGCCATCCTTCTTATCCGCCAAGTATTTGGGGCAGTTCCGCTTCCAGTGACCATTTCCTTTGCAGTAGAAGCACTCAGTTTCAGGCTTGGGTCCAGCTTTGGGTTTCTTTCTAGGAGTGGCAACTTTATTTCCATTCTTCTTGAAATTCCCTTTCTTTCCCTTGCCCTTTTTCTTGAAACTAGTGGTCTTGTTAACCATCAACACTTGATGCTCCTTCTTGATTTCTACCTCCGCGGCCTTAAGCATTGGGAAGAGCTCAGGAATCATTTTATTCATCCCTTGCATATTATAGTTCATCACGAAGCCTTTGTAGCTTGGTGGTAGTGATTGAAGAACTCTGTCAATAACACTATCAACTGGAAGATCAACTCCCAGCTAAATCAAGTGGTTATGATACCCAGACATTTTGAGTATGTGTTCACTGACAGAATTGTTCTCCTCCATCTTGCAGCTATAGAACTTGTTGGAGACTTCATATCTCTCAACCCGGGCATTTGCTTGAAATATTAACATCAACTCTTGGAACATCTCATATGCTCCATGACGTTCCAAAACGTCTTTGAAGTCCCGGTTCTAGGCTGTAAAGCATGGCACACTAAACTATTGAGTAGTCATCAGACCGCATTTGCCAGGCGTTCACAACGTCTAGATTTGTGGGAGCGGGCTTGTCACCTAGCGGTGCATCTAGGACATAATTTTTCTGTACAGCAATGAGGATAATCATCAAGTTACGGACCCAGTCCGTGTAGTTGCTACCATCATCTTTCAACTTAGCTTTCTCTAGGAATGCATTAAAATTTAGGGGAACGGTAGCACGGGTCATTGATCTACAACATAGATATGCAAAACTATTAAGACTAAGTTAATGGTAAATTAAGTTCAATTAATCAAATTATTAATGAACTCCCACTTAAATAAACATCCCTCAAGTTATCTAAGTGATACATGATCCAAATCAACTAACCCATGTCCGATCATCACATGAGATGGGGTAGTCATCAATGGTGAACATCTCTATGTTGATCATATCTAATATATATGAATCATGTTCGACCTTTCGGTCTTTTGTGTTCCGAGACCATGTCTGTACATGCTAGGTTCGTCAAGTTTAACCCAAGTATTCTGCATGTGCAAAACTGTCTTACACCTGTTGTATGTGAACGTAGAGTCTATCACACCCAATCATCACGAGGTGCTTCGAAACGAAGAACTTTGGCAATGATGCATACTCGGGGAGAACACTTTGATCTTGAAATTTAGTGAAGGGATCATCTTATAATGCTACCGTCGTTCTAAGCAAAATAAGATGCATAAAGGTTAAACATCACATGCAATCAAAATATGTGACATGATATGCCCATCATCATCTTGTGCTTTTGATCTCCATCTCCAAAGCATCGTCATGATCTCCATCGTCACCGGCTCGACACCTTGCTATTGCTTCTACAACTATTGCTAACGCATAGCGATAAAGTAAAGCATTTACATGGCACTTGCATTTCATACGATGGAGACGAACAACCTCTAAAACAAAACAAGACTCCCCCACCAGAGAAGTGTGGATATGATCTTCGATAACACCTCAAAGGAGAAAATAGTACTAGCTATGGCACCCTGGCTCAGCGGACTAGATGCCCCGTGTTCCAACCCAGAGATCCATGTCTTCTAGAAACAATGGTCGTTTGCCGGTGACCTTTGTCCGTTGTAGTACGAGTGACTGGCGCATCACGTCCAATCTCTCATGTCAATGAGTCTGTTAGAAAACTGCTCCAAATGAATCAATGATTTCCCCTTTATTTCCCTCAGAGCGCAAGGGGAAACAAGATTGAGAATGAATTAAAACACACCAATGTTTCATTTTTCCTATTACCATTGGTCAGCTCTGATACAAACCAGGGGAAAACTAACCTGGAACAGCTTCTTTATACTTGAAATTCGTTGCCTTTCCAACTTGAAAGACGAAGTTGCAAATAAAGAATGTCTTCTGGAAATACAGTACCACCGATTCGTAAATAGAGGACACAAGATGCTTCTTCTTCGGCTGGCAAGAAGTGGTTGAAGTTAGTACCACCAATTCGTAAAAAATGAGTACATTCAGTAAAAATTTCTGAGAGGCATGAATAGATAGTAATATATCAACATTTGACAGATAGGTACATAAAGAGAAGGAGGGCAACCCAGTGAAAGAACAGGAAAAATCATGACGTGAACAATGATGGACTAAGTTTGCAGCTTACAACAGTATGTTTGCATTACATGCGGTCAGAAAAATCATGAAGTAAACAAAGATGGACAAAGTTTATAGCTTACAGCAGTATGTTTGCATTACATGCGGTCAGAATGGCAATCCAACAAGCACAGAGCAAATCCCTCAACTAGAGCTAATTTTGAATGAAAAGGCTATATTGAAATGGAAGACCCATGATAGTAAATCATACATAACTTGATCTATGCACCAAGAAGCATCGATCATTATAGTATCAGCAGTAAATAAATCTCGGATATAAAGCGCTCAGTTCTAGAACCGTACATGGTCGTTACTCAGCCATGCGGACCACAGAGAGCTTATGGATATTGGGTGTAATCGATGGGAGATGGTTACACGGGATACTTACAACCAGTTTGGATGGCGGTCCAACAATAAGATAGGTGTCTAGTCATCTTACCCTATTTTCGCTGGTTGTGGCAACATTTTTTATGAGACTTGTCATTTTGTTTGAGACATTGTTTGAAACGTGAACCTTTATTAATAATATAACATGGCTATGTGCATCAAGAGATGTAGAGACCGGGGGCATTCCTTTTTTTTTGACAAAAAAAATCAAGCGCTCAGTTCTGAAAAGGCTTGTACGAAGTAAAGCTGACACGGTATTTAGGAAACTCAGAGTGCCATAGTTCTGTTAGGCTTTCGGTCAACACCAGCCTATACAGTTATCTCGGATATGTCACTTTTTGTACTATCGATATAAATAGAGAAAAGTATATTTTTCGTCCTTCAACTTTTGTTAGAGTCTAGATTTGGTCCTTTAACTTCAAAACCGGACAACTTGCACCCCCAACTACCGAAACCGGACAAGGTTCGTCCCTGGTCTCGGTTTTGACCGGTATTGGTGCTGAGTCACCCCGGTTTTGACCGGTGCTCACTCAAATTCGCGGAATTTTTTTATATCCATGAACTTTTTGAAATTCACACACACACACTTTTCAAATCCGCGTAGTTTTTTCAAGGTCACTTTTTTTTCAAAAAGAAACATATTTTTTTCAAATCAGTGAACTATTTTAAAATTTACGTACTTTTTTCAAATTCATGTGTTTTTAAATTTGCCTACTTTTTTCAAATCTGTGTATTTTTTCCAAGTTTGTGTAATTTTATCAAATCCAAGTATGTTTTTCAAATCCATGAACTGTTTTTGAAATTCACGTGCTTGTTTCAAATCCGGATACTTTTTAAAGTTCATGTATTTTTTTCAAATCCGTGTTCCTTTTCCAATCCAGGAACTTTGTTCAACATTCACGTATTTGTCTCAAGTTGACATGATTTTTCAAAATCCACATATTTTTGCGTAAAAAATAACCAAATCCGCGTACTTCTCTCAAGTTCGCATAAATTTTTTAAATTCATGAACTCTTTCCAAAAAATGTACGTGAATATGAAAAAGTATGACAATTTTAAAAATTACATGAATTTGAAAAAACAACTTTCAAAAAGTACGCAGATTTGAAAAAAGTACGTGAACTTGGAAAAAGTACACGGATTTGAAAAAATTACACAAAATTTAAAAAGTTCACGCATTTGAAAAGGTACCAGAATTTGAAAACATTACATGGACTTGAAAAAAGTACAAGAATTTGAGTCGGCACGGTCAAAACCAGGGTGGGACAGCACCAAAACCGTGACCAGGGATGAATCTTGTCCGGTTTTAGAAGTTAAGGGTGTAAATTGTCCGATTTTAGAGTTGAGTGACCAAATCTAGACTCCATCAAAAATTAAGGGACGAAACGTGTACTTTTCTCATATAAATACCACAGCAGTGTTCGATCCCGGTTTATGTGATGCCACTGATTCTCACGACCATGTATTCTGTTTGCTACCGAGAAAAAGCTTCTTATGCGGTATCATGAAAGGCTGAACTTGTACCAAGAAGAGAAATAGCAGGATACAAGAAGCCCTTGACTTGCTCAATCATGTTTCCTGGGCCCCTTTGAGGTCTCTAAGCCGCAAAAAATTACCACGGACAGGGCAGGACTCACCTAATTGTAAATGCTTTTGTAGTTGTACGCATGCACAGACCAACATCCCCCCCCCCCCCCCCCCCCCCGCCAGCATCGACTCTCAAAACTATCACTAAATAAACAAATAGACATGCAGAATAATATCTTGTTACCAATTACCAGACAGTTTATAGCTGCATGCATCATTCTGATGCGGAGACCGGGCCGCCGGGGGTTATCCTCCTTTTCAAAATAAAATAAAATTTACCAGACAGTTTCGATCGGGATCAATTGAACTCTCTTAGACTGCGGATGAAGAACGGCCACAGGGAAGGGTATTCTTCTGGGGGCAGAGCAGATTCATCTAAATATAGAGTACCAAATAGACATTTTTGTCGATTCAAGATGATTTTTTTTTCCATATATGTTGGAAACATCAAGATTTCATTAGTAGGTGAGAGAAGAAAACAGATGTATACTAGTACTTGCTTAGTCAGAAGCCTTTACAGAGCAATTTTTCTGAAGGATTTTCTTCGCTGGACAAGTATTTATATTGTTATATGTGAAGCATGTTGTATATTATTCTTTTTTCTGCAGGAAGTGTTGTATATCACTCCCTTCATCCTATAATATAAGACATTTTTGCATGCTAAGATAGCTTGCAAAAAACATCTTATATTGTGGGACGGGGCGAGTATTAAACTGAGAGTGCTAATACTGCATTATATATTAAACTATGAGAGCGCTAATACTGCATGATATGTTAAACTATGCAATTATTACATGCTTTAAAAGGCAAGTTAAATGCTTATTTCATTTTCCAAAATGGAATGCTAGCCTGGTTTCCCTACTCTCTTGGAAGATATACCTGAATACTATTTCTGTAAAACCCATGCATTTTTAAATGTTAAATGAATAATAAATACATGGCATGAGCTGATCCAAGTAGCTTAGCCCTGGGCAGATTAACAGCAAGGGATCTCAGATTTTCAAAGCAACTCAAGAAATAAAGACCTCTTTTGAGTTTATAACAATAGTCGAAGAAGACGTAAGAATAAATAGAGAACAGTCGACAATTCAGTTCAACACCAACGTCACCAGGTTTGTCATGAAGCTCAAACTCATGCTATCCTAGCAAATCAAAATTCACTTTATTTTCTTGGTTAAGACCTACAAAAGTATGCCCCCCACGTCATCATAATCACTCTTGGGGTGGCAAAATTTCGTGTTTTGACCCTTTCGACAAACAAAATCAAGATCTGACCCCGGTTTGAAATATTTTCGGGATTTGGCCCTTTTGCTACCACCAGTGCCTCTGGCGGTAGGGTTAGACAGCCTACCGCCAGAGTCCCTGGCGGTAGGGTGTGACGAAGGGGGACGGCGGCCGTCACCGCGCGCTGACGTGGATAAGTACCTTACCGCCAGGAAACCTGGTGGTAGGCTGTCTAACCCTACCAACAAAGGCACTGGCGGTAAGGTGTGGCAGGGTTTTGCCGTAGATGCATTCTGTAACGAAATATGCAAGTGCCCTGGCGGTAGGTTCACCCTACCGCCATGGGGTCTGGCGGTAGGCTGTCTGACCCTACCGCCAGGTCCCCTGGCGGTAGGGTCCTGTGTTTTGCAGTGTAAAGTTTCTGTAACGAAATATGCAACTGCCCTGGCGGTAGGTGCACCCTACCGCCATGGGGGTTGGCAGTAGGATGTCTGGCGGTAGGGTCCTCTGTTTTGTTTTTTCTAGTTCATTTGGTTGCTTGTTTTCAAATTCAATATGACAGCAATATCACAGCAAGTTTCACAAATATGACAGCAATATCATAGATTTTAAACAATTAAACTTGGGCATCACATAGATCCATATTAAGATAACTTGAAGTGCATAGAACATTTCAAACACATAGATCCACAAATAGCAAACACATAGTTCCACGTAGTTTCACAACCACTAGACAAGTTCAACCAAACTAAAAGAGCCAAGTATCGAAGAGCATAATCAGTTGCTCCTTCCCCTCTTGGAGGTACGGTCCTCGTTACTCTTTGAACGAGTCTCTTCGGTCTTCTTCTTGGGCCTCGAGGAACCAGTCTCTGGAAAGGGTCCGGACTCAGCAAATCCTTCTTCTTCGGATTCCTCTTCGACAGCTGAGATGCTTGAGATGTTTGAGTTGGTGGAGGTCCATAATCTTCATCGTACTCCTCCTCCCCGTTGCTCTCATCCTCCTCCTCCTCCCCTTCTTCATGTGTGGCCTCCTCCTCCTCATCCTCTTCCTCCTCCTCCTCCTCCTCCCCAACCAACCTAGACGACGAGGGAGCATGGCTCGATGAGCCGATGAGACCCTGTGTGGCTACAGGCTGATAAGCTTCAACTGACCCAGCTCCAGCAGACCCAAGCAGCCCTACCAGCTTGCGACAACGCTTCACGAACTTCTGCACTCACAATGAAACACGGGAATAATAAGTATCAGATCGACTGATTGCAAGTGAACAAGATGCATCTGTTCCGAGGAGGCTGAAATTGTACCTTCATCGTCCCCCTCACTTTGTTCTCAGATTGTACGCTCCCGGGGAGATCACCTAGTGCATCTGAGGCTTCAAAGATGCATCTGTTCAGCTCACCAGACTGCAACGACATAAGTCAGTCACGATGACGAATAAACTAATTTAAATACAACAGTCGGTTCAAACTTACTACTCTGTTGATGAGGGGTGCAAACTCCCTAAATCCACTATGCATGTTTCTGATGTCGGTCTGGTAGGCCTCTTCCTCGGGGTCATCCCTCTCTAGCTCCGCGATGTCTTCCGTCGTCCACCGAGGCCTCAGACGAAGACGGTGCTTCTGGTCATCATCGTACCACCTCATGTGTCGGCCCAGGTAAGCATCCCAGTCAGTCACTTTCCTCTCCACGTCTTTACGATACCTCTGTCGGTCCCACTCCGTCACATGAGTCTTATGCTGCTCTCCCCAGTTTGTGATCGACTGATTCTTCTGCCGGCTCATCCTACAAGGCATAAGCAACAAGAATCATCATTAGCGCAATGAGATCATCATAAGCAACAAGAAACATGATAAGCGATGGAGAACAAAGCGCTCAGAGGTGGAGCGTGGCCACCGGTATCGGTGGGGCCCGGTGGGGTATGCTGATAAATCCCAAACTGCGTGGCCACGCAGTGTGGCAAGTGCCACTCGAGGGCGTACACGCAGATCATGCTCGCACGATGCACCGCCAGAGACCACGGTCCGCATCGCACATCACGTTCAGATCAAAGTCCCACTGTCGGTCTTGTTGATACGGCCACCAGTTTACCTATTACATATACATTGGTAAGTTCCCACTCTCGGTCAAAAGTGGAATCAAAAAGAAAGGTGTTGAGCGAGTTCATATACCTGCGTATGCGTCAAAGCGTCCAACTCGTTGGTGTAGGTCTTATACGAAGTCTTGTTTAGGCCCGTGTAGAGTTTGACAACGTCCCACTCGTAAGCTACAGTGGGGTTTCGAGTCTCGTCGCCGTCTTCGCTATAGTCTTCCCATGGGCGTCTTGGCATCTTCTCCGGACGCCCCACCGGCAGCCGCTCCCACATCCAAATGGAGAAGGCCCAGACAAAGCCACCCATATTGGAATTGTCTCCCGTCCTCTGTGTTGCGTCGTCAAGCTGCAAAACATCAAATGAGGATCAGATATAAGAAAATGTCATGGACACACTTCCGTAGGTAGGTAGGCAATTAGACATCTCTTACCGAACGGTATAGGTAGGCGAGACATGCGGTCCCCCAACTGTACCCTGCATCCCACTCCGCTAGGAAGAACAGATACGCCCAGTTGGCAGAGTTCCCGGAGCTGTCTGGAAACACGACCTCCGAGAGAATATACCACAGATAGGCCCTCGCGTACAACTCCACAGTCGCCTCATCTGCGCCTTCGGGGCATGTCTTCCGGTGCTCCGAGAGCCAGATCAACGGCACACTGGATGTACGGTTACTCTTGGCAGCGGGGCAGTCGCCGATGAGGGTGGTAACCCTCTGCTGCCAGTTGGTCCTCTCCACTCGACCGGTGAGTGCATGACCCTTGATCGGCATGGCAGTAATCATCTCCCAGTCCTCGAGGGTCACCGTCATCACCCCGCATGGCAGATGGAAAGAATGGGTCTCCGGTCGCCACCGGTCAATTAGAGCTGTGAGAGCTGCGTGGACAAGCGTCGGCGGCTGACACTTGAACTGCAACACGAAACCCAATAGACGGGCTTTCTTGAAGAATGGCGCGTAGCGATCGTCGTAGTCCATATGCCCATGAACCCCGTGACCCCTCATGCGTAGTGGCTGGAGCATCTGTCAAAAAGTGAACGCCAAAAGTTAGGAACTTATTTTCATCAGTCCGAAAACTTTGATCAATATTTCATTCATATCACTTACCTCTCCGTTCTCTATGAACCGGGCACGATGACCCTTGTCGAATGCCCAGTCCAGCATGGAGTATCGTGGGCTATGTTGTCCGCAAGAGGTGGCCGCCTTAATAAAATTTCATAAACAAAAGCACCATAAGCATAAAGCATACATAAACAAAAAATGAACTCAAATCATATCAACATGCATCATATCAAAATAAAATTTTAAGCATATTCCTCCAACAACAACAACTACACATGATGGATCAAATCATATCAACATGCATCATATCAAAATAAAAATCCTCCAACATACATCATATCATCAAATTTTTAAATAAAATTTTCCAAACAACATCTTCATATCATCATATCAACATGCATCATCAAACTAGGGTTCATCTTCACACTAGATCATATCATCATATCAACATGCATCATCAAAATAGGGTTCATCCTCATATCAACATTACATCATAATGTTTTTAACAAAAAAATTATGAACCAGGGTTCATCTTCACACTAACATATGAACTATTGATTAGAGTTCATATCCAATACCACTAGTTACTAAAGAACTAAAAACTACAACTACAATCAATCTTAGGTGAAAAAAATCCAATCTAAGTTCAAAAACATGAGGGATTTCAAGCAAATAATGCGTCGAATCGGAAGCAAGTTTGCAAAAACTAATTGGAGGGATTGGAGGAGCTTACGTTTCTCTCTTCGGGGCAATCTCGATCCGCAAAAACGATCAACAAACGGTGAAGATCCGAGGGGAGAGTGGAGGAGATGAGAGAGGGAGAGAGGGGCGACTTGGGGGAGAAAAAGAAGAACTGCCGACGGGGGAGGGGGAGGGGTGGGGAGATGGGCAGGGGCACGAGGGTTTCGGGGGAAATAACTGCCTGGACCCTACAGCCAGGGGCTCTGGCGGTAGGGTGCGACAGAGGGGGACGGCGGCCGTCTCCGCGCGCTGACGTGGATAAGTACCCTACCGCCAGGGACCCTGGCGGTAGGCTGTCTAACCTTACCGCCCGAGCCCCTGGCGGTAGGAAAAAGGGTCAAATCCCGAAAAAAAATCAAACCAGGGTCAGATCTTGATTTTGTTTGTCAAAAGGGTCAAAACACGAAATTTAGCCTCTTGGGGTGTGTCAAGCTCAGTCTTGTTGGGTGCGTCATTCTCCCGGCAGCGACATGGTTGCCTGACATGCTCATTTATTGCACCGGAGGCGGATTGACGATTGTCATCAGCACGGCGCTGTGGTCTGCCAGTTGGCCCCTCCTTTCACGGTGTGGCAGTGTGCTCAATGTACAACGCACGGGTAGCATGGGGAGTTCTGGTCGAATCAGAGAGGCAAAATCACAGATTAATTAAGTGCAGACCACTACAAGTGGGAATTCAGATCAACAAAATAGAACCAGACACAACGTTCGATGGATAAAGCTAGCGTGCTGGTGAAATATAATTTTCTTCAGGGAATTGGAATAACCTATACCCATCAGTTGCAACACGCTAAGGAACATGAGAAGATCAGAAAGTAATACTAGCAACAGAATGCCACAACATCAAGCAAATGGTACATATAAGCATCTGTTTGATGATGGTTGAATAGTTGAAGGGTGACAGAAAACTATAACAATCAGAAAGACTAAAGCATATCAACTACACGGCCAGCTTTTGGGGTAAATACCAATTACGAAATTTAAATTTTCATAAAGATACAAGCTATATGTTTACAAACAACTTTTCCCTTAAGGATCAGATAGGTCCCCAATCTGAGCAAACAAATTCAGAATACTATACGTTTGCATACATAAAATGTAAATAAACAATATTTCTTCTATATGAATGTCGATGCATGAGCATGTGAGAAAACAAAGAAAGCAGTGAAGGGACTTGATATTTCCATCTTGAGATGATATTTGACGGAAAATGTCAGTATAGGCACCATACAACCACAAGCTGAACATTACCTTCCCTAATAAGAGCATCTCCACTCGTTCGGCCCCCAGCGCATAGGCCGGCTCTCTTAGGCCCTGGGGCGATCTAGGTCCCAGCCACACCCCCAGGTGCCGTCCCCAAGGCGTCGCAAATTCAAACTTGGTCCATTCCCGCCCCAAAAAATGCCACAAGTCCGGCCATCAGTGTCATAGTTCGGCGATTACCTTTGCCATAGTTCGGCGATCAAATGAAAAGTTCGGCGTGCAAAAAAGAAAGAAAGGACGCGTACGCAACGCATCAAATGGCGGTGTCCTCCTCCGGCGTCGGAGGAGTCGGCGTGCGCGGGCTGGGCGGCGTCGGCGCGGCTTCTGTGTTGCTGGGTGTCGTGGAGGCACCATCGCTCGGGCTTGGCGGCGGCGTTGGCGTCGGCGTGGGAGTTGGCGGCGCCGTCGACGACATCTGGTTCAGGATGAGGCCGCGCTCCGCTAGGTACCACGCCTTGACCTGCTCGTCCATCGTCGACATGTCCGCCCCCATCAAGAATGCGAAGTCGGTGTTCCTCTTCTTCGCGGCGGCGTTGGCCCGGAGCAGGTCGAGCTTGACGGCGCTGTTGTTGGGGATCGTAGCAGAATTTTAAAATTTTCTACGCATCACCAAGATCCATCTATGGAGTATACTAGCAACGAGGGGAAAGGAGTGCATCTACATACCCTTGTAGATCGTGAGCGGAAGCGTTCCAATGAACGGGGTTGATGGAGTCGTACTCGCCGTGATCCAAATCACCGATGACCGAGTGCCGAACGGACGGCACCTCCGCGTTCAACACACGTACGGTGCAGCGACGTCTCCTCCTTCTTGATCCAGCAAGGGGGAAGGAGAGGTTGATGGAGATCCAGCAGCACGACGGCGTGCTGGTGGATGTAGCGGGATCTCGGCAGGGCTTCGCCAAGCTTCTGCGAGAGGGAGAGGTGTTGCAGGGGAGGAGGGAGGCGCCAAGGGCTGTTGTCTTGCTGCCCTCCCTCCCCCCCTTTATATAGGCCCCCTGGGAGGGGGGCGCCGGCCAAGAACCCATCTATGGGGGGGCGGCCGCCAAGGGGGGGAACTCCCCCCCCCCCCCAAGTCAAGTGGGGCGCCCCCCACCCTAGGGTTTCCAACCCAAGGCGCAGGGGGGAGGCCCATGGGGGGTGCCCCAGCCCACTAAGGGCTGGTTTCCTTCCCACTTCAGCCCATGGGGCCCTCCGGGATAGGTGGCCCCACCCGGTGGACCCCCGGGACCCTTCCGGTGGTCCCGGTACAATACCGATAACCCCCGAAACTTTCCCGGTGGCCAAAACTGGATCTCATCCGGGACTCCGAACAACTTTCGGGTTTCCGCATACTCATATCTCTACAACCCTAGCGTCACCGAACCTTAAGTGTGTAGACCCTACGGGTTCGGGAGACATGCAGACATGACCGAGACGCCTCTCCGGTCAATAACCAACAGCGGGATCTGGATACCCATGTTGGCTCCCACATGTTCCACGATGATCTCATCGGATGAACCACGATGTCGAGGATTCAATCAATCCCGTATACAATTCCCTTTGTCAATCGGTATGTTACTTGCCCGAGATTTGATCGTCGGTATCCCAATACCTTGTTCAATCTCGTTACCGGCAAGTCTCTTTACTCGTACCGTAATGCATGATCCCGTGGCTAACTCCTTAGTCACCTTGAGCTCATTATGATGATGCATTATCGAGTGGGCCCAGAGATACCTCTCCGTCATACGGAGTGACAAATCCCAGTCTCGATCCGTGCCCACTCAACAGACACTTTCAGAGATACCCGTAGTGTACCTTTATAGTCACCCAGTTACGTTGTGACGTTTGGCACACCCAAAGCACTCCTACGGTATCCGGGAGTTGCACGATCTCATGGTCTAAGGAAAAGATACTTGACATTGGAAAAGCTCTAGCAAACGAACTACACGACCTTTGAGCTATGCTTAGGATTGGGTCTTGTCCATCACATCATTCTCCTAATGATGTGATTCCGTTATCAATGACATCCAATGTCCATAGTCAGGAAACCATGACTATCTGTTGATCAATGAGCTAGTCAACTAGAGGCTTACTAGGGACACGTTGTGGTCTATGTATTCACACATGTATTACGATTTCCGGATAACACAATTATAGCATGAACAATAGACAATTATCATGAACAAAGAAATATAATAATAACCATTTATTATTGCCTCTAGGGCATATTTCCAACAGCTGTTCGTCATCAACGCCCGACCACCGCGCCTCGGTTTTCTCTTCCCGCCGGGCGGTCCAGGTCTGGGCGTCGGCGATGCAATGGTCGATAGACTCTTGCACATGTGCGGTAGCCGACTCGGCGTGTTTCCCCTTCTTGGCCCCGTTGTTGCCGTCCGGGTGCCCGCCTGACGCTTCCGGCGTTGGCGTGTCCGGCTTGTACGTCTCCTTGGCCTTGGCGAGGGTGCGCCGGACATCCGCCCACTTCTCGCACTTCTCGATCCGCTTGAAGACGTGGAGGTATTTGAAATCTTGGTTGCTGCTGTCCTGGCGAAACATGGCGAACATCCGCAGCAGCTGCGTCGAGGAACAACAGTCAGTGGGCGCGAACACGGCGAAAAGGAAAGGGAGAGATCGACGTGCCATACCTGATCCTCGATGCTGGCGCCTCTCTCCGGGCGAGCCGCGATCTCCTCGACGATCCCATGCCATTTGTTGCACGCCGTTTGGATGAGCCCCCAATGGTTCGCCATTGCCTTCGACCCGCGCTGCATGTAGACGCCTTTGAAGTAGGGGTCGACGAATTTGCGCTCGTCGAACTCGGCCTTGATGTGCTCCCAATACGTGTCGATGCTCTGGTTCATGCCGGCGATCGGGCGAGGCAGACGACTTTCCGCACTTCGGCGATGCACTCATCCTCCTTGGACGCCCACTTGATGCGCGGCTCGCCGGTCCTGGCCACCCGCTTCTTCTTCCCTTTCCTCGCCGGAGCAGGCGTCAGGTCCTCCTCGTCCTCCTCCTCCTCGCCACAGTCAAGCTCGCCGTCCACGTCGCCGTTGAGGTCCATTGTGTCCTCTTGGGCAGTGAACCCGGGGGAGGCGACGGCTGCGGCCGAACCGATCATGATGATGTCGTCCATGTCGGCCTCCGTCGCGTCGGTGTCGCCGAGATGCGACGAGGAGGCTTGTGAAAAGAGCAGCGCGCCACGGCAGAGAGGTGGCGTCGGGGAGGCTGCGTAGGCCAGCGGTGAGTAGGTGTACGGAGGGTACTGCACGCCGGCGAAGGCGGGCGAGGGCATGCGCTGGGCCGAATGACCATGGGAAGGTGATGTTGGGGTTGAACCCGCCGTGCGCGTCGCCGTCGGCGTAGCCCGGCGACGGCATCCACCCCCAGGGTTGTGGCGACGACGAGAATCCGGCCGGAGACCCGACGCTTTGCTGGCTCCAGGACGCGTACGGTCCGTGGCCGCTGGGTGGATTCATCATCCCCGCGCGAGCCGCCTCGGCCTGTTCGGCCAAGCGATCCGCCTGCTCCGCCCCCGTCGCAGCCGCGAGCGCCGTCCTGTCCCGGGCCTTCTTGACATTGGCCCTGTTCCGCCGGTCGATGGTGACAGCCTCCCGGCGCTGAACTTCCGCCCTCCAGTCGGCGTTAGACATGCCCGGAGGCTTGGACGGCGGCGCCCTCTGCTTCGGCTGGGCGGCGATGGCGGTGGCATTCGTCGTGAAGAAATATGCAGATTTACAGTCAGATACTACTATTTAGTCAGCTACTACAACCCCAAAGCAGTGATGAAAAAAAGTCAAGCAGCTGCACAGCAAGAAAAGGAGGTTCACAGCTTCAGAATTAGCTTTCTTCCAAATTGTTAGAGTAGTCATTATGGTATACGACTTCTAGTCTAAGTCAGTTTTGTACCCCTACCCCAAGTCGGTTTGTACCCTCTTATATACTCTTGTATGCCGCACCAAATCATCAATAAGCAACAGATTTATTCAGCTTTCATGGTATCAGATACCGGTCCTAGGGTTTAGGGTATGGCTCCGCCAACGCCACCGCCGCCGCCCGGCTACTTCGAGCGCCGGGCCGCACTCATCGCCAAGGCTGCCAACGCCGCGGCCGCTTCTCTCTCGGCTCTCACCATAGCTCCACAAAACTACCCTGCACCCATCCTCGCCGCACCAATATCTCTTGCTGACACAATCTCCGACGTCAGCCCCTACATCCCCATAGTTCTTGATCTCGCCGCCCACAACTACTACCATTGGAGACATCTCTTCGATCTCCAGCTCGGCCGCTGCAACCTGCGCTCGCATGTCGCCGCCAACTGTCTTCCCCGCCCCGACGATCCGCAATGGTTGAAAGACGACCTCGCGATCGTCTAGTGGTTCTACACCCGCATCACCACCGAGATCTTCAACATGCTCGATCACGACGGCGCCACCGCTGCCAACATCTGGCACTCCCTCCGTCAGCTCTTCCAAAGCAACACCGACGCTCGGAAAAACGCTGTCCACACCGAGCTTCGCAATATGGTGCAAGGAGACGTCCCGGTGAACCTGTTCTGCCAGCGCGTTAAGACCATTGGTGATGAGCTCCGCGAACTCGGCGATACAGTTAGCGACTCACAGCTAATCAATATCGTCGGCGGCGGCCTCAGCGAAGACTTTGACAAGCAAGCCTCGTTCATACCGATGATACGGCCCCCTCCTACCTTCGCTGAAGTTCGTTCCTTGCTACAACTCGCGGCGGAAACACAAGCTCGCAAGGACTCTCGCCCCAAGGTCTTTCATGCTGCGGCTCATCCTCCTCTGTCGTCTACACCAGCGCCGCCTTCCAGGCCGGCTCCTGCCGCCGGGCCGTCCGCATCGTCATCTGTTCAACCGCCCCCAGGCTGGCGTCCTAGTCCGAACTACCGCGGCAAAAACCCTATCTACAGGCCGCCGTCGACTCGTTCGGTTCCGCCTACGACATCACCAGCACCAAGTCCTGCACCACCCACCAGTGCTCCATTTGCGGTTGCATGGCGGCCTCCTCATGATCCTTGGACGGGGCTTGTTCAAGCATGGCCCATGCCCTGGTCCGCTCCGTCCACCCTCGGTGCTCCGCCGGCATACTCAGGTGCCTGGCAACCCGGCCTTCGGCCGCCTACTGGTGCTCCCGGGGTTCTCAACCCCCGACAGCCGGCCAATGCCTATCACGCCGCCCCGACGTATGCTCCTTATGGTCATTACAGCATCGACGGCGATGCCTACTACACACCTCAGCCGGCCCTGCTCCCGACGCCACCCCCACCACAGCCGGCCAATGCCTACTACAGTCCCCAGCCGGCCCTACCGCCTTCACCATCGTATCCGCCGGCACTGCTTCCGACGCCACCCTCACCTGCGACGCCGAGCTGGGATCAAGCTGCCTTTCTCCAGGCCATGAATAACTTTGCTGCACAAGGAAACTCAGGTACGGATTGGATCTTTGATTCAGGGGCCTCTAGTCATATGTCTGCATCTAGTAATTGGTTATCTTCTTGCACTAAATCTCCTTTCCCTTCCATTATCCTTGGAGATGGATCATCTATTCCTATATATTGTGTTGGTCAGGCTCAACTTCCCTCTTCCACCAAACCTCTTTTACTTCGCGATGTTCTAGTTGCACCCGCCCTCATTAAAAATCTTATCTCTGTTCGCCAATTTACTTGCGACAATCTAGTTTCGGCTGAATTTGACCCTTTTGGTTTATCTGTGAAGGATTACCTGACCAAGGCCAAGATCGCTCGCTTCAATAGCTCCGGTGATCTTTATTCTCTTAATGGAGTTCCTGCCGCCACCCCTCTAACATCCATGCTGGCCTCCGTCGATCTCTGGCATCGTCGCTTGGGCCATCCCAACCCCGCCGTCTTAGCTTCTATGCTTAGTGAATTTACCATACCATGTAATAGGGACTCTCATAATTCTGTGTTTTGCGAGTCTTGTCAATTAGGCAAACATGTGCGTCTTCCCTTTAGTTCCTCTAGTTCTTGTAGCACTTATCCCTTTGAATTAATACATTGTGATTTATGGACCTCTCCCATTGCAAGTGTTTCGGGTTTTAAATACTACCTTGTTATCCTAGATGATTTCACCCACTTTGTCTAGAATTTTCCTCTACGCAACAAATCCGAGGTCCATTCTGTTTTCCTTAATTTTCAACGCTATGTGTCTGTTCACTTCTTCCTCCCAATTCGCTTTATCCAATGTGACAATGGTCGCGAGTTTGATAACATTAAAAATCGTACTTTCTTCTTACAACATGGCATCCTGCTTAGGTTCTCATGTCCCTACACCTCACCTCAAAATGGTAAAGCAGAACGCTCTCTTCGCACCCTCAATGATATAGTTCGCACTCTCCTCATTCAATCATCTATGCCTCCCAAGTTTTGGGCTGAAGCCCTACACATGGCCACCTTCCTTCTAAATATTCGACCTTCTAAAACTAAACCCAACACTACTCCCTATTATTCCCTCTTTCTTTCCCACCCCGACTACTCCGCGGTTCGTGTTTTCGGCTGTCTCTGTTTTCCCAATGCCTACGCCACTTCTGCAAATAAATTGTCACCACGCTCTATCCCATGTGCTTTTCTCGGCTTCTCTGACGAGCACAAAGGCTATCGCTGTCTCGACCTTCACACCGGACACGTTCATGTCTCTCGTCATGTCACGTTTGCTGAGCACATTTTTCCTTTCTCACAACGCACTACTACACCATCCAACACCCCTAGCTCCGCAAACACCCCCTCTCCCCGTCCTTTCCAACTATATACTCCCCTACCTGCCGAACACAACTTATCACCACCACCATTAACACCCACCATAGCCAATCCCAACCATACACTCACCCCACCTGAGACGTCCCCAACACCCCCGACCTCTGCTCCCTCCCCAACACCCCCGGCCCCTACTCCCACTCCACCACCCAGCCCTGCTCCCACTCCACCACCCAGCCCTACTCCTTCGTCCGACTCTTCCGCTGCGCCGGACTCACCAGTACCCACCTTACCCCCTCGTGCTATTCCTACAGCAGCCCCGATTAATGATCATCACATGCGTACTAGGGCCAAATCAGGATTTCATCAACCCCAAGACCGCCTAAACCTTCATACCTCCGTATCTCTCACTTCTCTTCCAAAGAATTACAAAACTGCTCTACTTGATCCCAATTGGGCCGCTGCCATGCAAGAAGAATATAATGCTTTACTTCAAAACAACACCTGGCAACTTGTTCCTCGTCCTCCCAATACAAATATTGTTTCTGGCAAATGGATTTTTCGCCAAAAGTTCCACTCCGATGGGAGCCTCTCATGATATAAAGCCGGGTGGGTTTGTCGTGGCTTTTCTCAGCAACAAGGAATTGATTACGAAGAAACCTTCTCTCCTGTTGTTAAACCTAGCACCATTCGCACCGTTCTTAGTGTTGCTGTCTCCTCTTCATGGCCCATTCACCAACTTGATGTTAAAAATGCTTTCCTCCATGGTTCCCTTCAAGAAACTGTCTACTGCCAGCAACCTCTGGGTTTGGAAAATCCATCCTTTCCAACTCATGTATGTCTTCTTCAGAAATCTCTCTACGGTCTTAAACAGGCCCCACGAGCTTGGTTTCAACGCTTCTCCTCCTTCATTCAAACAATAGGCTTCACTCCATCTCTCTCCGACACCTCTCTTTTTGTGTATCATCAAACTTCTGACACTGCCTATTTACTTCTCTATGTAGATGATATCATTCTTACCGCCTCCTCTCAAAAGTTCTTAGATCATATTGTCTCTCTTCTTAGATCTGAATTTTCTATGACTGACCTAGGACTCCTTCATCATTTCTTAGGCATTGCTGTTGTTCGAGATTCCTCCAGCCTTTTTCTTTCCCAACGCCAGTATATTCTTGATCTTCTTAATCGTGCTGGTATGCTTGACTGTCAATCATCTCGCACTCCTGTCGATACTAGTTTTAAACTTTCGGCTACCGGTGAACCCTTTTCCGATCCTACTCTCTATCGTAGCCTAACAGGTGCTCTCCAATATCTCACCATTACTCGTCCTGAAATCTCTTTTGCTGTTCAACAAGCATGTCTCTATATGCATGATCCCCGGGTTCCTCACTATAATCATGTTAAACGCATTCTTCGGTATTTAAAAGGAACTCTCAATCATGGTCTCCACCTCAATAATTCTTCTCCAAACTCGCTTACCGCATACTCTGATGCAGACTGAGCTGGTTGTCCTGACACTCGAAGGTCCACTTCCGGTTTTTGTGTTTTTCTTGGTAACAATTTGATTTCTTGGTCTTCGAAAAGACAGGTTACAGTCTCACATTCGTCGGCCGAGGCTGAGTATCGTGCTGTGGCACATGCCGTTGCAGATACAATCTGGATTCGGCAGTTACTCTCCGAGCTACACAGGCCTATTGAGCAGGCCACTATTGTCTACTGTGACAACATATCAGCAGTCTACATGACCAGCAATCCAGTTCAACACCGACGCACAAAGCATATTGAGATTGATATTCATTTTGTTCGTGAAAAGGTTGCTCTTGGTCAGGTTCGGGTGCTTCATGTTCCTTCTACGGCTCAGTTTGCTGACATTTTCACCAAGGCACTGCCTACTAAGCCGTTTCAAGATATCTGTTTCAGTCTCAACGTCGTCGAGCCTGCCGTTGATACTGCGGGGGGATGTTAGAGTAGTCATTATGGTATACGACTTCTAGTCCAAGTCAGTTTTGTACCCCTACCCCAAGTCGGTTTGTACCCTCTTATATACTCTTGTATGCCGCACGAAATCATCAATAAGCAACAGTTTTATTCAGCTTTCACAAATGATTTTCTTGCACTTGCTGTAAATGGTCAAAGGTGGATGGTAATAACACATGTGTAGCACTTAGCAACTAATTACAACTCAACCGAGATTCAGTATGGCAATATGTTGATTTCATATGGATGGTGTGCAAGAGGATGATCCTGAAAAGCAGCATGTTAAAACAAACAAAGAAGACGTGAACCCGTCGAGCTCTTTGACAACTATGGAAATCTGATAAATTGCCACTGACGCCACTCCAGCCCCCTATTTTACTTTACCAACTTTCAGTCGCGTGCATGCTCACGGTTACAGTCATCTAGTGCTGGCAATGGCACATGTACTTAGGTGGACTGTAATAAAATTGTGTTGACATTTACCACTGCACAAAAATGGCCGCGCGAAGGAGCCATGCGTACAAGCTAAATCATTTTTTAATCAGCCTAGGTTACAAATGTCGACGCTAGTACAGTTGATCCCTGCTATCGGTACAGGAATTTCAATCAGCAACTAGAACATGATGAAATGAATGAAGGAACAGAATGCAGCGTCCCACCGAGATCATCCACCACGATGTAAGGTCAATCTATTCCATGCATAATACTCCCTCCGTTCCTAAATACTCCCCCCGTCCCAAAATTCTTAAATTTTGGACGGAGAGAGTACAAGTCTTTTAAGAGATTCCAATATGAACTACATACGAAGCAAAATGAGTGAATCTATATTTATGTCTATATACATCCGTATATAATTTATATTGAAATATCTAAAGAGACTTATATTTAGGAGCGGAGGGAGTAAATAACAACTTTCCACTATAAACCCTCAATACTAGCATGAACAGATGCCCAGATCGTTGACTTAGTCAGCGATTCGAAGTTAAGAGGGGTGGTTAGCTTTCGGGCTCGCCAGCGCCTGCGAAGATTCCGGTAGTTCGGGGCTCGTCGGTCGGCGGCGCTTAGCTCTCCCACATGACCTGGTCGCACCCGGAGCACCTCCTGCCCTCGGGCTGCACAAACAGATCAATTAGGCAAGAGGGTGGATTGAGAAGATGGAAACAAGAACGTGGAGGCTAGGTGCCTGCGCGACGTGGACGGGCTGGTTGAGCTCGCCGGGGCGGATGTCCTCGGCGGGTGTGTCCTGGTCCCGGTTGCATGCGGCGGCGGCGACGGGCCCGAGCCTTGCTCGTGTCGTCCAAGGGCTAGGTCGATCGGGTCGGGCTGGGTCGACCGGGTCTCAGCCAGCAGTACCATTTTACCTGACCAGACCTGACCCTGACCGGGACCCCGACTTGACTTGCACGGCTACACCGACTCAAGCGACCGCACCGGATAAAAGAGGGAGGGAAGGCTGTCGCGTCATTCCAACGCTTGCTGCAACATTTTCGGGATTGGAAAACATCCTCGTCGCCGGCGACCGACCTTGCGAAGCTCCCTCCCCCACCTCGCGCCTTCGCCGTACCCTGCTGACGGTGCGACCGCCGTCCCCGTCCGCTCCCCTCTCCACCCCCTAGCTTGCTCTGCAGTGTAGCTTAGCACAGCGACCCGGCCCCGTGCGTGATCCCTAGTAGCAGACGCGCGGGGAGTCCCCGTTGGTCTTTTGGACGCTCAATTTCGCGGTGAAGCGGGTTAATTGATTTCGCGGGGAAGCCGGGTAGCGTGGCAAGCAGGGTGAGACCCGTAGGCCGTAGCCTAGCAAGTGCGTTGGATTTTGGTGGGTGACGCCAGTAGTGGAGCAAGTCCGTTGGATTTACCGAATGCTTTGTTTATTCCCGAATTCTTCAACGCGCAGCTGCGCTATGCAGACGTCGCGAGCGCACGAACCCCAACCGTCCGATCCGTCTCGATACTCGTCGTTCACCTCCCACACCTTATCCATTCATCCAACCTCACACGCGCCGTCCCACCGGGCGACGCGCCCCTCCGCTGCGCTCCTCCTCCCATTGACGCGCGCCACGCCAAGCACACCCCCGGTCGCCTCCTCTTCTTGCCCACTCCCGGCGACGAGCGCCGCGCCCAGCATGCGCCCAGCCGTCCCCTCCTCCTGCTTCCTCCTGGTGATGCACGCGGCGCCCGGCAGGGCCTGCTCCCCCGGTCCCCTGCGCCGTTGGTCGCCAGCTCAATCTACCTCCCTCCGGCGTGGGCTTTCCCCGTAGGTTGTGTTGTGCGAGCTCTGCGCATTAGGTCGGCCATCTCTCTCTTGATTTCGCAAGGTCTACCATCTCCCTCTCTTGATTTCGTAGTTCAACTTGATTGTTGACCAAGCCAATTGCCCAGGACCACCAAAAACAGGAGCAGACGCCGCCGGCAGCAAGACACACACACACACAGCTGGCCTTCAAGGCGCCGCAGCTTGCAGTATGCTGCACCAAATTCAGCTGAGTGCCCGTAAGCATGCAGGTTTCTCTCCAATCCCCCAACCCCTTTGCTTCTCCATCTACTCATACTTGTTCTTGCTAATCTTCTCCGATCTGCTGCAGCATTTGCCCCCACCACCCCGTCCCCTTCGACCCAGACTTGGTGTTTCTGCCACCCGTAGTGACGGCTGTTTCTTCTATTGCTCCAACCAACCACGAGTTGCTCGCTTCATAGGAAACGTTACTCCTCATAATCCATCACTTCAAAATCCTAATTAGGCAACTTTCTCTTCATTTCAGTTGACACATAGTTTCTCTTTCATTCTGAACACTCCCCGTGCATCTCCTAATGAGCCTCTGTTTTTTAACATCCTAGTTGTTACTGTACAAAACTAATGCCTACTATCATGGAACTACTTGTGAATAGTTGCTCCAGTTTTTAACATGGTTGCCTAGAATTAAAGGCAAAGTTGCTTTAATTTTTATGGAATTGATAAGTGCTTCTTCTAGTTATCTTCATTCTACCATTTTTTTGTGTCATTCACGAACTGATTCTTACTGTCAGGGAGATGTTTGCAACTAGTTGCTCCTGTTTTTATCACGAGTTGCCTACAATTACAGTTAGAGTTGCTTCAGTTACAGTTAGAATTGTAGGCATTCTATCTGTATATTTTCAATGATCGATCTGTGACGTGCTCATTCGAATGGAAGCTATCTCTTGGCCAATCGGGCGATTAATTTGTGTGGCAGTATCGTCGAATGATTTTTTGGCCCTGCTATTCTTGGTTGCATATGTTAGTTAAGAATTTCCTTTGGATCCTGTACATAGCCACATGGTCTTCCATTTATTTTTGCCTGTAGTCGTCGTCTGGTTGATGAATATGTAGAACAACGTGTGATTTTGGAAAAATTATCACACAACAAAAACACACAGTAAAAGATACCATACTTGCCGTACATAGTCTGCATCCTTTGTTTATGCACAATACATGAAAGATGATATAGTTGCCTATAATTAATCATACGGTTGCCTAAAACCATGTATCTCATTGCCCAATCTCATGAACAGAAACATTACCAAGACCACGATTTGGCCAACATCTAATGGTTTTAGATACCTTTCAATTAAGTTTGTGTCATAGTGGTGTGTCAAGAATTTCTTCTCTTCGGGTGGGATCCCTTGGTATGATCATAAACACTTGCCGAATGATCATAGAGGGTGGCGGGGTGGAGTTGGTAATGGGGACATAACTAAAACCATGAAGTTTTTTATGAGATTAAGTTTATCTGTGAACCCCTAAAAAGCAAATATGTGTGTGTTCTTTATCCCTTTTTCGGGTGTCATGGTTGCGCACATTCAACTATACAGTTTCCTAGAACCATGTATCCAGTTGCCCAATCCTCATGAACAGAAACATTATCAAGACCATAATTTGGCTTATATGTAAAGGTTTTAGATACCTTTCAATTAAAATTGTGGCATAGAGATGCATCAAGAATTTCATCTCCTCAGGTTGGATCCCTTGGTATGATCATAAATACTAGGCGAATGATCATAGAGGGGGGGGCAGCGTGGAGCTGGTCATGGGGACATAACTAAAACCACGCAGTGTTTTTAGGGGATTAACTTTATTTGTAACCCCCTCCAAAACTGAACATGTGTATGTTCTTTATCCCTTTTCTAGGTGTCATAGTTTCCTACAATCAACCATAATGTTGCACAAAATCATGTATTCAGTTGCCCACAATCAACCATACAGTTGTCTAAAATCATGTATCCAGTTGCCCACAATCAACCATATAGTTGTCTAAAACCATGTATCCAGTTACCCAATCCTTATGAACAAAACAATTATCAAGACCATAATTTGGCTAATATGAAAAGGTTTTAGATACCTTTTCAAGTTTGTGCCATGGAGACGCGTCAAGAATTTATCTCCTCAGGGTGGGATCCCTTGGTATGATCGTAAATACTTGGCGAATGATCATAAAGGGGAAGCAGGGTGGAGTTGGTCATGGAACTAAAACCGCGAACTATTTTTAGAGGATTAAATTTATCTGTGAACCCTCCAAAAATGAATATTTGTATGTTCTTTTACCCCTTTTCAGTCATAGTTGCCCACAATCAATAATACAGTTGCCTAAAGCCAAGTATCTAGTTGCCCACAATCAATAAATAGTTTTCCTAAAACCATGTATCCAGTTGCCCAATCCTCATGAACAGAAACATCACCAAGACCATTATTTGGTAAATATCTAAAGGTTTTGCATACCTGTAATTATGTTTGGGTCATAGAGGTAGAGTCAAGATTTTAGAGGTGTAGCTAGTCAATTGGTGTCATGGTACCAACTTACAAGGATCATCCGCTGATAGGTAGTCATACTACGAAAAAAAATGAGTTGCTTTCCTGTAACACTAAAGTTGCCTCTATAGCACACAAAGTTGCTCGGAAAAAAAGTTTGTCGAAACCTACTCATATGGGATCTAGTTTTGAAGAACTCGTCGCGAGAAACCCAACGGTGAAAACGGATCTGAATTTCGACACCCGAATCAAAAGTTACAACTTTTTAAAGTTTTTGATCCCATAATAAATGCAGGTGGGATATATAACGTTGAGCACAGGGGACATGACGTTTTCCTTTTCTAGGTCTTCCTGCGGGATGCGTGGGTGCTCTTTCCTATTATGGGAGAGCGCTCGCTCCCCCGACTGGGCGCTTGGGCGCCGCCTAGTCGCGTCCTTGTTTATTTGTTCGAAAACTGCCGTTGTGGGTAGCGGATGTTTTGGTTATCTGCTTGATTGTTCAATCCTCGAAGTGACGCGAGCACGCATGAATCGGAAGGCTAGCATTATTTCATTTTCAAATCACGATGAGCTTTTCCGGACATTTTTTGTTGGTGGATATGTGACAATTTGTTGGTGGATCTGTGACAACCCTGTCCTGGCATCTGGGAGTATATGGTTTTTTTTGGGGGTAAAACTACATGCGGGGAACAGAGCACAGTTGCTTAAAATGTGAAGTCTCGGATCTTCTACTGCAAGCGCATAACCTTCATTTCTTCAAAAGAACAATTCCTAAAGTATCGGTAGCTGGTGGATAGGAATTGGACATTGTGCGTCTGACACTTGATGAAATCCCTACACTACTCTACTAGTATGTATTATAAAACATTTACATCACAATATCTGGTTATATATATCATTTAAGCACTGTTTTGTTACTTGAGTTAATGCTTACCATCTACACCTTAAATAGTGTTTGCAAGCAGGAAAGCAGTATTATAGTTATTCATGTTGTGCTGGATGCTGGTGACGATGCATATTCGCTGCCCGTGTGACTGATTTACCTGTAGAAGTAGTACTAAGTAGTACTGTTGACTGATACATATTCGCTGCTCCTTAACTGTTTGATTGATTTTCTAAACTTGTAAAAGCTTTATATATAAGTCTGTTAATTGACTATGTGTTGATTGATTTACATGAAGAAGTTATCGTGCCTTTTACCTGATGTGCGGTTGTACCTGTACCAAATGGAATTGATGCTCTTACAAGTTACAATCTGATGAACCTACGTTTTAAAAAAATGAACCTATGTTTGGTCATGGTTGCATATTTCCTACCCAGTACTATGTGATTGATTTTCTAAACCTATACAAGCTTTATTTATATCTGTGACTACTGGTTGATTTACATGAACATTATGTACGCCTTTACCTGATGAACCTGTACTGCTGCTTTACTGCTTACCTGTCCTGCTGCTTTAATGTAAATTGTTTCTCTTGTAATATGGTGGAACCTACATTTACTCTGTTTTTCTGAATAACTAGAGTGATGTTAATGAATTTAATTTTAATTACCGTAGTTATTGTCATTATGTCAAAAGTAAAGATCACCAAGATAAAGAGAATCAAATGTTCAATTAGCAATTTCCTTTTGTGGGTAGCGGATGTTTTGGTTATCTGTTTGATTGTTCAGTCCTGGAAGTGACGCGAGCACGCATGAATCGGAAGGCCAGCATTATTTTATTCTCAAATCAGGATGAGCTTTTCTTTGCACATTTGGCGCCCTATAATTTGTTGGTGGATATGTGACAATCCCGTACTGCCATCTGGGAGTATATGGTTTTTTGTCCGGGTAAAACTACATGCGAGAAACATAGCACAGTTGCTTAAAATGTGAAGGCTCGGATCTTCTACTGCAAGCGCATAACCTTCATTTCTTCAAAAGAATGATTCCTAATATATCGGTGGCTGGTGGACAGGAATTGGACATTGTGCATCTAACACTTGATGAAATCCCTACACTACTCTATGTATTATTAAACATTTACATCACATATCTAGTTACATGCATCATTTGTTACTTCAGTTAATGCTTACCATCTTGCGTGGCTGGCAATTCAAAATAGAATCTGGACGGCAGACTGGTTGGCTAGAAGGGGATGGCCAAACTGTGGCAATTGCCCGCTCTGTATGAGGGAACCGGAAATCGTGGAGCACCTTTTCTTCCGCTGTCGTTTCTCCCTCAGGCTTTGGGCATGGTGAGAGACTGGCTACATCTTGTGAGCTTGGATATGTCCCTCTGGGCTACTTACAGAAACATCAAGGATTGGTGGTATGACATGGTTTCCATCCAAAGGATCCATGGAAGGGCAATGGCTTCGCTCACTATGCTAGTATGTAAGACGATCTGGGACGAGAGGAATGCAAGGGTCTTTCGCAGCAAGTCGCCCCCCCCCCCAACTATTCTTCTTCGAACCATCAAGGGAGCGGCGGGGCTTTGGGCGACCGCGGGAGCAAAGATTTTGGGGCACATCCTACCGGGAGAGTAGTGTTTTTCCTGTTTTTGCTCTCCCCTTTGGGGGGCTTTTTTCTTTCTCTGAAAACATTGTCAGACTTCTTCCTCTCTTAATTAATGAAAAGGGGCAAAACATTTGCCCCATGTTTAAAAAAAAGTGTTTTGTGAGCAGGAAAGCAGTATTACGTTATCCATGTTGTGTTGGATGCTGGTGACTCATGCATATTCGCACCACCTGTGACTGGTTTACCTGTAGAAGCTTTATAGAACTGTTGACTGATACATATTTGCTGATCCTTAAACTGTGTGATTGATTTTCTAAACTTGTAAGTCTGTTAATTGACTATGTACTGATTGATTTTACCTGCAGAGTGCTGCTGCTTACTGTTTACCTGCACAGTGCTGCTGCTTCAGTGTACCTGTACCAACTGGAATTGTTGCTCTTACAATCTGATGAACCTATGTTTAGTCATGGTTGAATATTCTGTGTGATTGATTTTCTAAACCTATAGGACCTTTATTTATATCTGTGACTACTGGGTTTTTTCGATAACTTATCTGTGACTACTGGTTGATTTACATTTAGAACCTTATGTGCGCCTTTACCTGATGAAACTGTCCTGCTGCTTTACTGTTTACCTGTACTGCACTGCTTTAGTGCTTACATGTCCTGCTGTTTTAATGTAAATTGTTTCTCTTGTAATATGATGGAACCTACATTTACTCTGTTTTTTCTGAATAACTAGAGTGATGTTAATGAATTTAAATTTTAATTACTATAGTTATTGTCATTATGGAAACTTTGTTCATTCAAAAGTAAAGAGCACCAAGATAAATAGAATCAAATGTTCAATTAGCAATTTCCTTTTGCAAAAACATGCTCATGGATGCAACGGTCTGATATTGCTTTGTCTTTGCAGGCCATGGCCGTACCGTTTGGAGGAGGAGCAGTGGCTGCTGCAGCTGTCGTGGCTGGCGGGGGAGAACCTTGGTACTGCCCAAAGTGTCGCCATTACCTGAGAGGCAATAAAGCAGAGCATGAAAAGAAACATGAGTACGATAAAAAGAAGAAAGAAGAATTCGTCCGCAAGACTAAGGAGGAGAACATCAAGAAGAGTGGGAAAGCTGGTGGAAACAAGGGATGTAACAAGGGCTCCAACTATGGGAAGCTCAGCAAAATTTGCAAGTAAAGGTGAGAATTATGACTGACTAGCGTAAATGATATCAAAGTGATTTATCAAATTATGTGTTCAGAGACCAATGCTATGGAACCTAGGAAGGGAACTTGCATCAAAAATCATTTGTTTGTATCACAAAATATATTGCACAATCAGAGAAGTCATAACAAACTTGGATCAAACAGTTTTTTGGCTTTTCTTTTTTGTGCCACAAAGTTTACTTGCTAAATCGAGCTCTTCTCTGTTGCAGCTACATCAAAAAAGGCATGCCTAAGTTAGCAGAGCCACAAGCGGCTGAATATGGATAACAAGTTTCAGAGCTATGTTTTGATCAGTCGACAGTAATACCCCAATGTTATTGCTGTAATAGGCTAGTTTCGCTTTCTAGCAACTTAGCAACCGAAATTTTGATGTGCGTGCATAGATCTAGATACATGGAAACATATGCCGCGATCTAGATACATAGAGGTTTATGTTGGAAATCTGAGCAATTTACCGAATGATTTTATTAACAGAAATACTAGATAAAGCATGACCAGAATAGTAGTGATAAAACAAGCCATGCGATTTGACAAAGAGAAGGTAAACAGCATCTTCATATATGAACTGTAACTAAACATATCTAGAGCAGACAGTATAGCAAGTTGCATATATGAAATAGAGTCTAACATATCTAGGGCAAATACTAGAACAAGGAACTGTAGCAGGACCTCTAATAGAAAGGAGAAGAATACGTACGGGACAACAGCAGCAGAAGCGCTGGACTTGGGGTTGGTGTCCTCGCCTGCCATGTCGTCGAGGAGGTCGTGGACGTCGGGGAAGAAGTCGTCGTCGGGAAAGTAGTCATCGGTGACCGGATTGTCCGTGATGAAGCAGCCAGTAGTCGCGCTGAGCGCTCCCCAAAAACCTTATCACCCTTCTCTCGCACAGGACTCAAAAGGTGCAGTTTCGGAGGCCTACTGTCCCGACGTGCGGTGCACGCCGCAAGCCGGGATGAGGAAGACAGCAGCAGCTCAGAGATGGAACCGATGGTGAGGGAAGGAGTAGTTCTGGTGCGTCTTTCTGGGAGGAGCGACCTCCCTTTTATAGGCGCAAGAGAAGGATGCGAGAGGGCACCGACGGGAGGTGAAACGAAGAGACGGAGATGAAGCGAACAGCCAGCAGCCGAAGGGCTGCACCGTTCGCATTCGAACTCCACTTTCGCAAAAATCTTTTCAGCTTCCGTGTGACCTTTCGTATACCCGTAGTGCGTGGCAAAAATTTAGACATCGGCTCATTCCCACAACCAGCGGCGCGTCGTGACGAGGCGGGCGGCGGAGGAGGAGCGCGCGTGGATGTCCCTCTTGTTCGCATGCTCATACAAGTGGGGAAAGAACCTCCTTATAAAGAGGTCCAACTCCCTCTAAACTAGCAATGTGGGACTAAACTTTAGTTCCACCTCTTGCCTTGCACGAATGGGCTGCGTGGGCCTCTAGGATTTATTAAGAATTTCTGAAACTGCTATTGGGCTAGGCCCAAAATAGACAAAATTCCAGCAATCCCCCACCAGATCCCAGAGGCACACAAAAATTGCCTTTGGTTCCAAAACACTATTTTATATACCGGTACTGCAGTGGAGACTATTAAGTTGAACTTCCACCTAGAACTCTATGCTACACTAGTAAGCAACTTGAACAGTGGACTGGGCCTTGAACTGCAAGTTTTCTGCGAATCTAGCTTCACATAAAGCCTTGACCGATACGTGGCTACCGTGGGTCTTCCCCGCGGGTGGAGCTTATGCTTCATACTCCGTGACCTTTCATGAGTTTACTAGAGAGAACCCTACTCTCATAGATTGCGACGTTTGACAATCAGACTCATATAGGTGTGTTCTTCAAAAGATGTTCTGCAGGATAACATCTCTGCTTAAATGAGCCATTTAGAACACATTAAGATATACATCAACCTGCCATGCAGATTAGGAGAGTATTGCATCAAATGGAGTGCTATTGTGAATAGTAAGGATACTCTCCTCTCAGTTGACCAACAGCTTGTCTTCCACATCTAATTCACGGGATCTCTGATCACAAAGAATAGGTTACCACTGTGAACAACTCATGTTGTGGGTCTCATACCCATCTCCCTCGATGCATTATCTATCACATTACGTGATAGACCCTTAGTAAAAGGATCTGCCAGATTTTTAGACGTTTGGATATAATCTAATGCAATAACTCCGGAGTTTTTCATTTTCCTGACAGACTTTAACCTTCTCTAAACGTGTCTTGATGACTTCATGTTATCCTTTGAGCTGCCCACTTTCGTAATCACAGTTTGATTGTCGCAGTTCATAAGGATACCCGGTACAGGTTTCTTAACAACCGGCAAGTCATTCAAGAGCCGACGAAGCCAATCTTCTTCGACCGTAGCTGTATCTAGTGCTGTGAGTTCTGCTTCCATTGTTGACCTCGTTAAGATGGTCTGCTTGCAAGACTTCCAAGAAACAGCGCCACCTCCATGAGTGAATACATATCCGCTCGTGGCCTTTATCTCATCAGCATCTGAGATCCAGTTTGAGTCACTATACCCTTCAAGCACCTTTGGGTGCCCGGTGTAGTGAATTCCATAATTTGCAGTGCCTTTCAAATAACGCAAAACTCTCTCTAGAGCTTTTCAATGCACATCTCCTGGTTTTGCGACAAACCGACTCAGTTTGCTAACAGCAAAAGAGATGCCAGGTCTTGTAGCACTTGCTAAGTACATAAGCGAGCCAATAATCTGAGAATATTTCAATTGATCTCTAGCAATTCTTCGATTCTTTCGAAGTAACACACTTGCATCATAAGGTGTTGGAGAGGGCTTGCAGTCACTATAGCCAAAGCGACTCAAGATCTTTTCCACATAGTGAGATTGAAGCAATGTAATCCCACCATCATCGTCTCTCAACAACTTGATGTTCAGAATGACATCAGCCACTCCTAAATCCTTCATCTCAAAACAGCGAGTTAGGAAATTCTTGACCTCCTTAATAACATTCAGATTTGTTCCGAAAATCAGTATGTCATCAACATACAAGCAAAGGATAACTCCCTCGCCCCCACCATGGCGATAGTACACACATTTCTCAGCTTCGTTCACAACAAAGCCTGCAGCTGTTAAAGTTCTTTCAACTTCTCATGCCACTGTTTGGGTGCTTGCTTGAGTCCATACAAAGACTTCAGCAACTTGCACACTTTTCCTTCCTGACCATCTAGTACAAACCCATCTGGTTGTTCCATATAAATTTCCTCGTCCAACTCTCCATTTAGGAAAGCAGTCTTAACATCCATTTGATGAACGAGAAAACCATGCGAGGCAGCTAGTGAAAGTAGAACTCGAATAGTGGTCAGTCGAGCCACAGGTGAGTAAGTATCAAAGAAGTCTTCACCTTCCTTTTGGGTATAACCCTTAGCCACGAGCCAAGCCTTGTACTTTTCAATAGTACCATCAGGCCTAAGCTTCTTGTTGAATACCCATTTGCATCCTATAGGTTTGCACCCATAAGGACGATCAGTTATCTCCCAAGTTTCATTCGCCAAGATGGAATCCATCTCGCTACGAACTGCTTCCTTCCAATAGTCAGCATCTTCAGATGCATAGGCCTCTGAAATAGAACTGGGAGTGTCATCTATGAGATACACAAGAAAATCATCACCAAAGGACTTTGCAGTCCTCTGTCTCTTGCTCCTAGTAGGAACTTCATTGTTCTCCTCCACAGGACTTTCAAAGTGTTCCATCGAAATGGCAGGTTTGCTAATTGTAACTGGTTCCTGATTCGATGAACTAGGCATCTCCTGATTAGATGAGGTAGCCATATCCTTCATGGGAAAGATATCTTCAAAGAAAGTCGCATCATTCGACTCCATGATCGTACCGACATGCATGTCAGGTACCTCAGATTTTACAATCAAGAATCTATAGCCAATGCTATGAAAAGCATATCCCAGGAAAACACAATCCACAGTCTTTGGTCCAAGCTTCTGCTTCTTTGGAATTGGAACATTGACTTTCGCCAAACAACCCCATGTTCGTAGATAAGAGAGTTTTAACCTTTTCTTCTCCCATTCCTCGAATGGAGTTATCTCTTTGTTCTTTGTGGGAACTCGGTTTAGGACATGACATGCCGTCAATATCGCCTCCCCCCACCATGCCTTGGAGAGACCCGATGTGTCTAACATGGCGTTAACCAAATCAGTTAGAGTACGGTTCTTTCTTTCGGCCACCCCATTTTACTGAGGTGAATAGGGAGGCGTCCTCTCGTGGATTATACCATGTTCCGCACAAAAAGCATCAAATTCATTAGAAAAATACTCTCCACCACGGTCCGACCTAAGCCTCTTGATTTTCCGATCAAGTTGATTTTCCACTTCAGCTTTATAGATCTTGAAAAAGTTCAAAGCCTCATCCTTATATTTCAGAAGATACACACGGCAGTATCTAGTGGAGTCATCAATTAACGTCATGAAATATTTCTTTCCACCTTTTGTCAAAACACCATTCATTTCACATAAATCTGAATGTATGAGCTCTAGTGGTGCAAGATTTCTCGTTTCCGCAGTCGTGTGAGACTTACGAGGTTGCTTAGCTTGCACACAAACTTGACACTTAGATCCCTTGACAGTGGTGAAACTAGGGATTAAGTTCAACTTCGCTAGTCGCGACATGCAACCAAAATTAACATGACAGAGACGTGAATGCCACACACTGGATTCACTATTGTTGCAAATATGATTAAAAACTTTATTGCAAACGTCTGATAAGGATAAACGAAACAGACCTCCTGACTCATAGCCTTTACCAACAAAGGTTCCATACTTGGATATTAAAAATTTATTCGACTCAAAGACAAGCTTGTAGCCATCTCTACACAGAAGAGACCCGCTAACAAGATTTTTATTGACGGAGGGGACATAATGCACATTCTTCAGCCGCACGATCTTCCTCGAAGTAAACTTCAGATCGACCGTGCCAACACCACGAACAGAAGCACTTGAACCGTCGCCCATCAGCATGGTTGAAGTCCCTGCGGTCTGGTAAGACCAAAACATGGAAATATCACCGCATACATGCACATTAGCACCCGTGTCAATCAACCAATCAGGCGAATGACATACTGAAAGAATAGTGGGAAATATACCATACCCATCATCCTTCATGTCAGTGTCTCCAATGACAACATTAGCGGTCTTGCCGCCTTTCCCAGGGTGACGCTTGTCATAGCGATTAGGGCAACTAGGAGCCCAATGATCAGGATCGCCACACACATGACAAGCACCTTTCTTCTTGTCATTCTTTTTCTTGAAGTTTGTGTGCTGCACAACCTTATTCTTCCCATCAAACTTTGCTTTACCATCAAACTTGCCCTTGTTCTTGAACTTGTGGGGCTGGAAGTTCTTCTTTTGTACCAGATTGGCACTAGATCCTCATTCAATACCTCGAGCACGTGTATCCTTTGCTCTCGCCTTTTCTTCCACATCAAGAGTGCCAATGAGATACGGGACGGAAAACTCCTGTCTCTTATGCTTCAGTAAGGTAGCAAAGTTCCTCCACGAAGGAGGAAGCTTAGTGATGATACCTCCGGCAACAAACTTGTCCGGTAGCATACAACTGAAGTGCTCAAATTCTCTAGCAAATGGCTGTATCTCATGAGCTTGCTCAACCACGGAGCGCTCTTCAGTCATCCTGTAATCATAGAATTGCTCCATGATGTACAGCTCAGTGCCAGCATCCGAGACCCCAAACTTGGCCTCGAGTGCATCCCACATATCTTTTCCATTATCAATTGATGCATAAGCATCAACTATGTTCTCACCGAGAACACTCAAGAGAGCAGCCTTAAACAGAGTATCCATTTTCTGAAAAGCTTGTGCCTGTTGAGCATCAAGCTCTCCTTCAGGTTTGCCTAGAGTGGCGTCATAGCAACTCATGGTTTGAAACCATAAGACTGCTCTCACGCGCCACCTCTTATAGTGGATACCCTCAAACATAGGAGGTCTCATGGAAGCAGCAAAACCACTCAGGGTAAATTGCCTATAATAAGGTTTTTGGATTGTTGGAAATATGAGCAATTTACCGAATTATTTTATTAACAGAAATACTAGATAAAGCATGACCAGAATAGTAGTGATAAAACACGCCATGCGATTTGACAAAGAGAAGGTAAACAACATCTTCATATATGAACTGTAACTAAACATATCTAGAGCAGACAATATAGCAAGTTGCATACATGAAATAGAGTCTAACATATCTAGGGCAAATACTAGAACAAGGGACTGTAGCAGGACCTCTAATAGAAAGGAGAAGAATATGTACGGGACGGCAGCAGCAGAAGCGCTGGACTTGGGGTCGGTGTCCTCGTCTGCCATGTCGTCGAGGAGGTCATGGACGTCGGGGAAGAAGTCGTCGTCGGGAAAGTAGTCGTCGGCGACCGGATCGTCCGTGATGAAGCAGCCAGTAGTCGCGCTGAGCGCTCCCCAAAAACCTTATCACCCTTCTCCCGTACAGGACTCAAAAGGTGCGGTTTCGGAGGCCTACTGTCCCGACGTGCGGTGCACGCCGCAAGCCGGGATGAGGAAGACAGCAGCAGCTCAGAGATGGAACCGATGGCGAGGGAAGGAGTAGTTCTGGTGCGTCTCTCTGGGAGGAGCGACCTCCCTTTTATAGGCGCAAGAGAAGGAGGCGAGAGGGCAGCGACGGGAGGTGAAACGAAGAGACGGAGATGAAGCGAACAGCCAGCAGCCGAAGGGTTGCACCGTTCGCATTCGAACTCCACTTTCGCAAAAATCTTTTCAGCTTCCGTGTGACCTTTCGTATACCCGTAGTGCGTGGCAAAAATTTAGACATCGGCTCATTCCCGCAACCCGCGGCGCGGCGGGACGAGGCGGGCGGCGGAGGAGCGCGCGTGGATGTCCCTCTTGTTCTCATGCTCATACAAGTGGGGAAAGAACCTCCTTATAAAGAGGTCAAACTCCCTCTAAACTAGCAATGTAGGACTAAACTTTAGTTCCACCTCTTGCCTTGCACGAATGGGCTGTGTGAGCCTCTAAGATTTATTAAGAATTTCTGAAATTGCTATTGGGCTAGGCCCAAAATAGACAAAATTCCAGCAGTTTATACAAAACCATAGATGGAGATCTATGCTGGAAGTGATTCAGATACATGGAAATATGCAGCGATCTAGATACATAAAGATCTATACAAAACCATAAACCATCTTACCTAGTTCTTGGTGTAGAGGAATGAGAAGAGATTTATATGTGTTCTTGTTCTTATTTTTTCTGAAACAGAGAGGGGAATTGGATGAAACGGGTGGTTTCGAGGAACATACGTAGATGAGGACTTTCATAGAGTAGAAGGAAACTTTTTACTCCACCGGTGCCGTGCATATATGGACGGAAATACTTAGGAACGCAGTAATCGGAGGGGGCGTTGATCTCCTTTTTTGTTTCCTTATTAATGGCTATTTATTATTTTTTGGAAAAGAGATATGGACGGCCGGCACCGCCTTCATCTGAGATTCTGAGAAACGAAAACCGACTCGAAAGAAGAATCTGAGAAACGAAACGTGGCACTGTGCCCCATCCAAAACCGATGGCAGAAGCTATTTTTTGCGAGGGGGCTAGAATTTAACACAAATCCCGTCCGCTACGATGATGAACAGAGGATGACAGTTTTTCTACGATCGAGTCAACTACTCTACCTTGCCTAAATCTGAATGAGTATGAACTTGACAAGCTGTTCTATTTATTTATTTTGACAGACTACTCTAGTAATTAACAAGAATAAGGAGCCAAGAAAAAGAAGAAGAAGAAGAAGAAGAAGAAGAACGAACACGACCGATTTTGTAGGAAAAGCAAGTCAAGATTGCAACGGGCAAGTATAACTAATATAAAGTTATAAACAGATCGATGGACAAACAAGAGATTTAACTCACCGGGGCAACAAGAGTCCTAGATCAATTAACGGAAGGAAGTACAGGTACTGATGCCCAGAAATGCATCTACCGAACAGGGCTGGATAACGCATCGGCCGATGGACGAGGAAATTCACGGGCAGTCATGCACGAAGGAGGCAGGAGAGCACCAGGCATATTCAACGACGAGCAGGTTCCATGACCCGTAGGTATGCCTGGTTGTTGAGATCCATATATGGGTGGAGAGGTCCATGGAGCGAGGGAAGAAGATAAAGCAATACTTCCTGTTAGGGATACACATAACAGGTAGGCCCACGAGGGGTCGAAATATCATGAAGTATGGGGTCCAGACGACATGTGGGTTCAGATAAATTTCATACAGACATACTATCCATTCGGACAAGCAGCATACTATCCACTCGACCAAGCAGTATGTCATCCACTCGGCCGACAGTTCACCACTCGACAGTACGACTCACTCGGATATACGAAGACCAGCAGGCAGCAAAGCAGTCGGCATCATTCTCATAGTGAGGGCTTGGTAGTGGGCTGACATTATGACATTCATGCCCCACTTTGTAACATAGAAGGTGAGGGGGTGGCGCACTCTATATAAGCCACCCCCACCACTAGACTTGAGGAGCTTTTTCTTCCACACCTCTCTCTCTCTCTCTCACCATTAGTCTCAGGACTACGGGGATCCGTTCTTCTCTCATTGTAATCTCGGGATACATACTAAGATAAAACAAAGCTTCTCCGGAGCACGAGACGTAGGGTTGTTATCTCCACCGTGAGAGGCCCGAACTCGCTAAAACCACTGTGTCACCCATATGCATCTCGATAGATCATGCTCCTTTATCCTACCCCTCTCTTATTGTCGGAATCGTTACCACGACAGTTGGCGCCCACCGTAGGGCATGGCGTCTATCGAGCCATGATGCAGATGGTTATTTTTTAACCACTGGCGGCAGATCGATTCCCGTTGAAGGAAACAGGTATCAATCCAAACACTTACAAGAAACCGGCTACACCTCTGCGCACGGCCACCGGCGCCGTCCGCCCCGTCGTCTTCTCCAACCTCGGTACACCCGAGTGCGTGCGCGGCCACCGGCGCCGTCCGCCCCGTCGTCGTCTCCAACCTGGTAAAGTGAGTGCGTGCGTGGCCACCACCGCCGTCCGCGTCGTCGTCGTCTTCGACCTCCGCACAACCGATTGCACCTCGTCTGCGACGTCGTCGTTGAGCCTTCACTCGTGGCCGGCGGCTCCGTCCACCTCGTCGTCGTCATGCACGGGCGCCGGCATCGTCCGCTTCATCGCCGTCTTCAATCTTATCGTTGAGCCCCCACGCACGGCTGCAGACTCCGCCTCGTGTTCTCGGCCTCCGCGGTGGAGGCGCAGGCCCAACGTGGCGCAGGCCCACATCGCTCTTTCCTCCGGCGCCACTCGCCAGCGACGGTCTCCGCGGCGGAGGCGCGCTGCAGCGGCACCTACACAACAGCCACGCTACAAAACAGCCACGACCCACAACCTGCAACCGATGGCCGTTCGGGATCAATAGAGTCAAGGCCTCGTAAACCCCCACGTAAGTGCATGCATAACGTGGCCACTTCCATGATCCATTAACTGCATGCATGAAAAAATAAAAGAAAACGGAAGGACGACTCCCACCAATAGGCAACCCCGTTGGATCCGCTTTGTCAAGGTAATCACCTCATTAAGCGGCCAATTGATGAGGATTTACAACGTCAGTTACTACCCAATTATTGCGGCCATAAATGCGTTGCTTTAGCGCTGGTTAATTAGTGCATGCATGTATGCCGTTAACTCGGTGGCTACGCTGGCTATACTTGCTAACTTGCAGGAAGTGCTGGTACAGCAAAAAATATTTGTGGATGTACGAGTACTTGCTAACTTGCAAGCCTACTGAGACGAACAACGCGGTCCGACCGACTCATCATTTATTCCACTCGGCTGATGGGGTGGCCACCGGATCGCAGCCTAGCTGAGGTTCACTCGACCGACTCACCTTTTCACTCGGCCGGCTAACGAACAGCCACTGGCGCTATCCACCTCCTCGTCGTGTCCGACTTCGTCTACGAGGCCATCGTCGAATCTCCACGCACAGCCACCCGGCTTGTCGTAGTCCCCAGCCACTCAACAGAGGATTAAGGACCTTCTTTTCTCCGATTATTTACAGTTTAGTTCTGAAATTACCGTACAACTGCTTAACAGTTCCTTTTCTGTTCGAACCCAGGTTCATGACTAAAGCTCACTTGAATGACCATCCACTCGAATGATTCGCACGCATGCTCGGACGAATTAACTCGGATGGCTAACAAACCACTGCGACAGTCGGACATGGACATTTTGGTCCAGCAATCACTCGGTCGCCCCATGCTTCATCATTGTTCAGCTGGATAGGTGCCACTCAGACGCTTCGCGCATTGTCACTCTGCAGCACGCATCTCCATCACTTGGCCGCTCCGCGCGTCGCCACTCCGCGGGATACGTCTACTTCATTCGGACTCCCCGCGCATCGTCACTCTGCGGGATGCGTCTACTTCACTCGGAATTTCCACGCATCGTCACTCCGCGGGACGCGTCTACTTCACTCGAACGCCCCGCGCGTCGCCACTCCGCGGGACGCGTCTACTTCACTCGGACGCCCCGCGCGTCGCCACTCCGCGGCATGCGTCTACTTCACTCGGACGCCCTGCGCATCGTCATTCCACGGGACACGTCTACTTCACTCGGACGCCCCGCGGATCGTCACTCCGCGGGATGCATCTACTTCACTCGGACGCCCTACGCATCGTCACGCCGCGGGACACGTCTACTCCACTCGGCCGCCCCGCGCGTCGCTATCGGTTGGTTACCTCATAACAACTCGGCCGCCCCGCGCGTCGCCATCGGTTGGTCACCTCATAACCACTCGGCCACCCCGCACGTCGCCATCGTTTGGTCACCTCATCACCACTCGGACACGTCGCACGTCGCCATCGGTTGGTCACCTCATCACCACTCGGCCGCCCCGCGCGTCGCCATCGGTTGGTCACCTCATCACCACTCGGCCGCCCCGCGCGTCGCCACTCGGTTGGTCACCTCATAACCACTCGGCCGCCCCGTGCGTCGCCATCGGTTGGTCACCTCATCACCACTCGGCCCCCCCGCGCGTCGCCATCATTTGGTCACCTCATCACCACTCGGCCGCCCCGCGCGTCGCCATCGCTTGGTCACCTCATAACCACTCGGCCGCCCCGCGCGTCGCCATCGGTTGGTCACCTCATCACCACTCGGCCGCCCCGCGCGTTGCCATCGGTTGGTCACCTCATCACCACTCGGCCGCCCCGCGCAACGCCATCGGTTGGTCACCTCATCACCACTCCGCCGCCCCGCGCGTCGCCACTCGGTTGGTCACCTCATAACCACTAGGCCGCCCCGCGCGTCGCCATCGGTTGGTCACCTCATCACCACTCGGCCGCCCCGCGGGTCGCCATCGGTTGGTCACCTCATCACCACTCGACCGACCCGCGCGTCGCCACTCGGTTGGTCACCTCATAAACACTCGGCCGCCCCGCGCGTCGTCATCGGTTGGTCACCTCATAACCCCTCGGCCGCCCCGCGTGTCGCCATCGGTTGGTCACCTCATCACCGCTCGGCCGCGCCGCGCGTCCCGATCGGTTGGTCACCTCATCACCCCTCGGCCGCCCCGCGCGTCGCCATCGGTTGGTCACCTCATCACCACTCGGCCGCCCCGCGCGTCGCCATTCGGTTGGTCACCTCATAACCACTCGGCCGCCCCGCGCGTCACTATCGGTTGGTCACCTCATCACCACTCGGCCGCCCCGCGCGTCGCGTTCGGTTGGTCAACTCATCACCACTCGGCCGCGCCGCGCGTCGCCATCGGTTGGTCACCTCATCATCACTCGGCCGCCCCGCGCGTCGCCACTCCGTAGGTCACCTCATAACCACTCGGCCGCCCCGCGCGTCGCCATCGGTTGGTCACCTCATCACCACTCGGCCGCCCCGCGCGTCGCCATCGGTTGGTCACCTCATCACCACTCGGCCGCCCCGCGCGTCGCCATTGGTTGGTCAACTCATCACCACTCGGCCGCCCCGCGCGTCGTCATCGGTTGATCACCTCATCACCACTCGGCCGCCCCGCGCGTCGCCACTGGTTGGTCACCTCATCACCACTCGGCCGCCCCGCGTGTCACCACTCGATTGGTCACCTCATAACCACTCGGCCGCCCGGCGCGTCGCCATCGGTTGGTCACCTCATCACCACTCGGCCGCCCCGCGCGTCGTCATCGGTTGGTCACCTCATCACCACTCGGCCGCCCCGCGCGTCGCCATCGGTTGGTCACCTCATCACCATTCGGCCGCCCCGCGCGTCGCCACACGGTTGGTCACCTCATAACCACTCGGCCGCCCCGCGCGTCGCCATCGGTTGGTCACCTCATCACCACTCGGCCGCGCCGCGCGTCGCGATCGGTTGGTCAACTCATCAGCACTCGGCCGCCCCGCGCGTCGCCATTGGTTGGTCACCTCATCAGCACTCGGCCGCCCCGCGCGTCGCCACTCGATTGGTCACCTCATAACCACTCGGCCGCCCCGCGCGTCTCCATCGGTTGGTCACCTCATCACCACTCGGCCGCCCCGCGCGTCTCCATCGGTTGGTCACCTCATCACCACTCGGCCGCCCCGCGCGTCGCCATCGGTTGGTCACCTCATCACCATTCGGCCGCCCCGCGCGTCCACTCGGTTGGTCACCTCATAACCACTCGGCCACCCCGCGCGTCGCCATCGGTTGGTCACCTCATCACCACTCAGACGCCCCGCGCGTCGCTATCGGTTGGTCGCCTCATCACCACTCGGCCCGCCCGCGCGTCGCCATCGGTTGGTCACCTCATCACCACTCGGCTGCCCCGCGCGTCGCCATCGGTTGGTCACCTCATCACCACTCGGCCGCCCCGCGCGTCGCCACTCGGTTGGTCACCTCATAACCACTCGGCCGCCCCGCGCGTCGGCATCGGTTGGTCACTTCATCACCACTCGGCCGCCTCGCGCTTCGCCATCGGTTGGTCACCTCATCACCACTCGGCCGCCCCGCGCATCGCCATCGGTTGGTCACCTCATCACCACTCGGCCGCCCCGCGCGTCGCCATTGGTTGGTCACCTCATCACCATTCCGCCGCCCCGCGCGTCGCCACTCGGATGGTCACCTCATCACCACTCGGCCGCCCCGTGCGTCGCCACTCGGTGAGACACATCTACGTAAATCGGCCGCCCCGCGCATCGCCATCGGTTGAACACTTCTTCACCACTTGGCCACTCGCGTGCCTTCAAACAGCTAAGTTATTCTACATGCACTACATTCTGTTATTTCCGCCTTCCCGAGTATCCCGTAATTCACACATCACGTTCACTCGGAGGCCACGCCACCGAGTGTACCTTTACGCTCGGCTACTTATTTTCTCATACTTGCTTAGTACTAGTTATGTGACTCCCGAGTCCAACTTCTATTTTTTTGCGTACATCATTCACGAACACCATGTGTCGTTCCTCATTCCGAGTTTGCATCGGTCCTCCGGGGCTGCAACTCAGTCGAAACACTACACTTCCATTTTATTTGAGCCAGTATTCCAATGAGTTCAGTCGGTTCCGTCGCTTCGACAAGTTCGAATGGATCCTTCGCTCTTTCAGGCTCTTGCTGGTTAACCAGCAAGCCCCTTGCACTCCCAGCGGGTGTCTATGGGTGTTATTCACACAAATCATTTCAGCACACATCAAATTTCCTCGAGAAATTATTTCGACGGCTTGTGCCATTTTTTACACAAGCTACGCGATCACTCGACGGCCCCATATGCCAACTTCATCGCTGCTCGGACTCGGTCACCATACCGGTCCCAGCGCACCACAACACCGACCTTGTCGCTCTGTTGACTTCAAACACATCCGACCAACCCCTCTGTGGAATCCTCTTCATCGTACCAATGATATAGACCTCGTCAGGCATGAGACAGATAAGTCCCTTTTATGATTAAACTTCATACTTCACTCTTTTGCGAGTTTGCCTCTTTCGAGCATCACTCGGAAGCTTCTCCTCATCTTTACCCAAGTCCGACTCAATGAATTGCAAATCATCCATTCAAAACTATATTTCTCATATTCCGACATGTCCGTTGTCGAAGCCTGTAGTACGCTCGGGGGCTACGCCGCACTCGGGGGCTACGCCGCACTCGGGGGCTGCATCTCATTTGGAATGACACTCTCCTGAGTGGTCAAGTACTTCATCACCAGTCAGATCCTTCACTTCAACAAGTGCATTCGAACCGCCACTTTGACAAGTTTTATAATCACCCAGACGCTCTGCACGCCATCTTCATTCCTACTCAGACTTGGTTATCACGCCGGTCTTGTTGTGTCGCAACCACAGTACACCGACCTCGTCGCTACATTAGCTTCGAAAGCATGCGACTAACTCCTCCAAGGACCATTTTCGCCGTACAGCGGCACACGCCTTCGCTTTAGCCGCCCCGTGCGTCGCGTCTCGGTTATGCACGTCTTCACCAATCGGCCGCCCCGCGCGTCACCACTCGGTTGTGCACGTCGTCATCGCTCCGCCACCCCGCACATCACCACTTGGTTGTGCACGTCTTCACCACTCGGCCGCTCCGCGCGTCGCCACTCGGTTGTGCACGTCTTCGCCACTCGGTTGTGCATGTCTACATCACTCGGACGCCCCGCGCATCATCACTCTGCGGGACGCGTCTACTTCACTCGGACGCCCCGCGCATCGTCACTCCGTTGGACGCGTCTACTCACTCGGGCGCCCCGCGCATCACCACTTGGCTGGAAACGTAATCCTTCACTCGGCCACCGCGCACATCCTCACTCGGCCGTCCCGCACCGCGCCAATCGGTTGTGCATGTCTTCACCACTCGGCCGCTCCGTGCGTCGCCTCTCGGCTGTACACATCATCGCCCCTCGGCCGCCTCGCGCGTCACCATCTGTTGGACATGTCTTTACCTCTACACCCCCAACACGGGAACGACTAAGTTACTCATATGATCAAACCTCATATCACACTCTGTAGCAAGCTTACCTCTTTCGAGCATCACTCGGGGGCTACGCACAGCCGTTGGCCATGCCGCCCTCAGGGGTTACGCCCATTCAATCAACCCATTGATCATATCAGGAATATCTTTCTGACCATACATGCTCGGTCTGCCGAAAATCTATAAGGGTAGTACTGTCCACTCGGACGATCGCCCAAATCATTACCTAAAGTCGTCTTCAGGACTGCAAAAGGGTGAAAACAACGCTCCTCTACGGATACACTTGGCCCTATCCTAGGCTCCAAGGTGTCAGTTTCACAAACTTGGACTCAGAGATGGCATGTGCTGGTGTTCTCCCGGGATAATGGGTGGCCTCTCTCTGGAGAGTCATCCCACACAGAAGCCTCGTCACTTGGGTTTCATGGCACGTCCATGTCAGACCACTAGTCTATCTCCTCCGGGAGACATACAAGTGCCACCAAGTTTTTCCTTGCAATCGACATACCCCGATCAGTCGGGAAGCACGTCCACTCGGACAAATACCCCTTTCATGCAAAAGGGTGAAAATGAAGCTCCTTTACAGATACAATGTACTCTTACAAATACCCCTTTCACGCAAAATCTAACGGTTAATATAAGAAGTGCTACTGGAACAATTACTCCCTGGAGTGTCCAGCTTTTTTCTGCAGTCGGCAGTTTCAAGGCCGAATTCATTCATCGTGCCAAGAGCACAAAGACTCACCTGCTTGACCAAGTTCCAGGTTGAATTTATTTACAGTGCCAAGTGCACGAAGATTAGTCCGACTGACTCAGCTCCAGGCTGAGCTTATTTACCATGTCAAGTGCCTGAAGATGCATCCGATTGACTCAATTTTAGTTTAAAAAGATATTTACCGTGTCGACTGCGTGGAGGTTTACCAGGAGACTTAAACCCTCTGCCAGGCTCATCTAGTCCGACAGAGGCTCGGGGACTACACCCAGTGGGTGCACTCAGCATGCCCCCACTGGAAGAGAACTCGGAAAGAAACATTTTGCTCAACGCAAAACCAGCTCCAGAATTACTCGACCTCTGAGTCAGAGAAGAACCAGTTCAATCAGTACCAGCTAAGAAGATTTTTAGTTCTCTCAGACCCCCGCTGACTGCCCGCGGTCGACGGCGGTCTCGGGGACTACACCCAGTGGGTGCACTCAGCGTGCCCCCACTGGAGTAATCTCCACTCGGTACGGCCTGACCAGTCCGAGTGATGAACAACAACAAAAAAGACAGGCTCTAAGACTCCCGCCGACTGTTGGTATCCACTCGGTACGGTCCGCCCAGTCCGAGTGACGGCCAAACAACAACAAAAGACAGGCTCTAAGACTCCTGCCGACTGCCCGCAGTCGACGGCAGTCTCGGGGACTACACCCAGTGGGTGCACTCAGCGTGCCCCCACTGGAATGGTATCCACTCGGAACGGTCTTCCCGGTCCGAGTGACAGCCAAACAACAACAAAAATACACGTTCCAGGCATGAAGAAATTCCGAGTAATCAGTTACTCGATGCAGGACCAACTCCAAATCACTCCAAAAAAATTGCTATAAGGTGAGTTTAACACTCCTCCGTGGACCTGTTTTGAGCCTTCTTCTAGGACTCAAAGCGTGAAACACATAAGTTTGGATCTAGAGCCGACTCGTATTGACGTTCCTCCGGGATAACAATGGCATCTCACCGAGAGAGCAGTCCATGCGTCGATCTTGTTGCCTAGATTTAATGACACATCCATACTCTGATCACGAGTTAACCTCTTCCGAGAGATGATCGAATGTCACCAAGTTGCTCCTCGCGGGCACTTACCCCAGATCAGTCGGGAAGCGCAGTGCCGGAATCCATTGAGATTTTGTTCAAACCTTGTTTGTCTGAAAGTACGATGACAGGTACCAAGTATTTCCATAATCACTCGGGCCAAGTTGTATCTTTCACAAACTCATTCTGCAAAATCGCAATCGATTCGGGGGCTAATGCCGGGGATACACATAACAGGTAGGCCCACGAAGGGTCGAAATATCATAAAGCATGGGGTCCAGACAACATGTGGGTCCAGATAAATTTCATACAGACATACTATCCACTCAGACAAGCAGCATACTATCCACTCGACCAAGCAGTATGTCATCCACTCGGCCGACAGTTCACCATTCGACCGTACGACTCACTCGGATATATGAAGACCAGCAGGCAGCAAAGCAGTCGGCATCATTCTCATAGTGAGGGCTTGGTAGTGGGCTGGCATTATGGCATTCATACCCCACTTTGTAACATAGGAGGTGAGGGGGTGGCGCACTCTATATAAGCCACCCCCACCACTAGACTTGAGGAGCTTTTTCTTCCACCTCTCTCTCTTTTTCACCATTAGTCTCAGGACTACGGGGATCCGTTCTTCTCTCATTGTAATCTCCGGATACATACTAAGGGCCTGTTCGGCAACTGCCCAGCTCCTAGAAATCCTCAAATCCGGCTTCTCGATCTCACATCCAGCTTCCTGGTGAAAATAATGGATCAGAAAAAATGTTCGGCAACAGAATTCCCAGATCCCAGTTCGCTAGTCTTGGGCTGGTAGCCGGCTGGCCCATTAAGCTAGATTCTGGCCTGTTAGGGAGCAAAGGTAGTTGCACCGTTCTATTCTTTCCTGGACGAAGCGTTTTCTTTCACTTCGCGGTGGCAGCTCACCGTAAATAGCTCGAACTCCAGCTTCTGTGATTTCTGGGATCCACGAAACATTCACTCCCAGTTTTTCTACTACGACACACCTGAGATCTGGGAAGCTAGCTTCTGGGAGCTGACCTGTTCGGCCCAGCTTCGCCCGCTGATTCAGAGAAGCCAGGAGCTGGGCAGTTGCCGAACAGGCCCTAAGATAAAACAAAGCCTCTCCGGAGCACGAGACGTAGGGTTGTTATCTCCAACGTGAGAGGCCCGAACTCGCTAAAACCACCGTGTAACCCATATGCATCTCGATAGATCATGCTCCTTTATCCTACCCCTCTCTTATTGTCGGAATCGTTACCACGACACTCCCTGTCTGCATATAAGGTTTGGTCAAATTCAAGCTTTGTAAAGTTTGACTAACTTTATATTAAAAAATATCATCATTCACAAGATGAAATCAACATTATCAGATGCACCATCAAATGTATTTTCATACTATATAGTTTTAGTAGCATATGTGTTCATATTTTTTGATATAAATTTGGTCAAACTTTGTGTACTTTGACTTTGACCAAATTTTATACGCGGACTAAAAAGAAACGGAGGGAGTACTAGGTAATATGAATTTGCGCTCGATGTTCACTTTAGTTCTAAAACTTCTAAAATACGGAATTGTGGTGATTTTGTGGGCACCGGGGCGTGAATGATAATTTTTTGGGGTATGGTTGCAGGAAACAACAAAAGCCCCGTAAGGGCTTCTCGGCTGTAGGGGGGTTGCTGCAGGTCGGCCATGGGCAAAGTGGGAGCTAGCGAAGGAACCCTATTGTTCTCTCTTTAGGTGGATTTGGTTTTGTGGGGAGAGGTTGGGGGAGTTCGAATCGAAGCAATTTTTTTATTTTATTTGAGGAATATTGTACGTAAATAAATAAAATACAAGGGAGTTATCTACGAGAAAATGCTTTCAGACACTGGCAGGTGGGCCTACGCGGCGCTGGCACGCCACATGTGTAGGTCGTACGCCGGATACAGAAGAAAGCACCATATTTGCACAGTGAGACAAGTTAAGTGACCACAATTTCGTATTTTGCAAGTTTTAGAACCAAGCTAAACATTAAGCGCAAGTTCTATGACTCCCAGTGATATTACCTCTTTATAAATCGATCCCAGTATGAGTTGGTGACATACGATAAAAGGGAGGAAACAAAGTTTGTCTCGTTTTACACCAGCAAGAAAACTCATACTGCCCTGGAAGAGGCTAACATAGGCTTAAGCAAGAGGAGGAGCTGCTCGGAGGAATAGCCAGACTGACTTGCGGGGGGAGTAAAAGATGAGAGGGGGGGCGTCAGGAGGAGCGGTGGTGGACATGTGGGAAGGACATGATGGACACGGGCCGAACCGTCGCGAAGATGGGGCACCAACAGCATTGGGAGTGGCTGGTAATTTTTTGGAGTACGTCTGCGAAAAACAATAGAAGTGCCGCAAGGGCTTCTCGACGGTAGGGGTTGCTACGGGTCGGCCATGGGTGGAGCGGGAGCTAGCGAAGGAACCCTATTGTTCTCTTTTTCAGTGGATTTGGTTTTGTGGAGAGAGGTTGGGAGAGTTCAAATCGAAGCAAGACACCACGTGACACACGTGGTAAGCAATTCAAAATATTTTTAAAAAAGAATCAGTTTTGCTAAAGCAAGTCTAGACGTGCTCTAAGTATTGAAATCTAAATTATATGTCATTGATTTTACATTAAGATTCGTGCAAGCATTTTCCTTCTTCTTTTTCTTTTTTTAGTTGAGTCATTTATATTTATATTCGTAATAATTAGAGCATATTTAGATGTGCCTTTTTTTAGCAAATCACCAAGTTTTATTCAGCAAAATCCACAGATAGTGGGATACGTCTCACGTCATGGGGTTTCCCTAACCAAACATGGTGGCCCAACCCCAGCGAGAGAGCGAACTTGGCTAAGTTATGTGCCTCAATGTTTGCAGCACGACCCTCAAAAGAAAAATTACAAGTAAAAGAAGATGCTATGTTATTGATCTCACTTATGATTGCTCCATTTTCTCCTCTAGCTCCCGTGTTGATTGCACCAACCACCCCTTTTGAATCTGACGCGATTACTATATGGTTCAGGTTTAAGTCTTGTGCCAACGCAAGCGCTTCTCTGCATGCTATAGTCTCCAAGCTTGCCGGATCATCCACTCCCCCGATTACTAGCACCGAGCTGCCCAAGTACAGCCCATTTGCGTCTCTGCACACCGCTACAGCTGTGCCTCCAGCTCCCTTGCGACAAGCTGCATCCACATGAATTTTTGAGTATCCCGCTGGTGGCGCCTTTGGTCTCTGACTTGTGACCGTAGGAGAGCCCGTTCGCTGGTTCAGTGTGTGCGTGGGTTCTGCCAGCATATTCAGCTCATCAATATGTCTATTGATGAATCCATGGATAGTATGCGGGCTTTGAAATATCCCCTCGTGGATGGCCTTCCGACGTGCCGCCCATATCGCCCAGAGAGTGACGGCTAGCTTCAGAAAGAGGGCATGTGATAATGAGTTCATGAGAACAAACAACCATTTTTTTGCGTCCGGCTCTGTAGTTGTTGCCATAGCTTGTGCCATTTCCTCATCTACCAGGGCCCAAGTACATCTGGCCATCGTACATTCCAACAGGGAATGCCTCCATGAATCGAGCGATCCACACATATTGCATGGGCTCGAACTTGCCATGTGCCGATGTGCACGAACATCATTTGTTGGTATTGATTGTTTCGATAGCCTCCATAAGAACATTCTGATCTTTCCCGGCACCTTGATTTTCCACAGCTTCTTCCATTCCCCTTCCTCTCTGACCGAGCTAGAAGGACATGCCCGGTTTTCTAACCAAGCCTCTCGCCGTTGCCGTGTACTGACAAGCATTCGGTATGCTGACTTTACGGAGAAGATTCCGTTCTTTTCATAAGCCCAGCCCCAAAAGTCTTCCACATTGCTCGTGCATAGTGGGATGCGCAATATGATTTCAGCATCCATTGGCCAGAAACAAGCCCGCACCCTCAGTCTATTCCATGACGCGGAGGTGGCATCTATCAGTTCCGAAACAAGGACAGGAGGATTATTGCTTATACAGCCATAGGGCTTCATCATCTCTGGTCTTGGCAGCCAATTATCGGCCCAAATGGCAGTCCCAACTCCACTGCCGATACGGCGGATCAGGCCTTGCTGTAGTGTGTCCCTTCCCTCGCAGATTGCTCTCCAGATCTGGCTAGGGTTGCTGCCAAGGGCGGCGTCTAGGATTGAGCTGTTTGGGTAATATACACTCCCGTTTGGATTTTGTAGTAGTCGCCATGCCTGCCGAGCTAGCATTGCAAGATTAAACAACTCAAAATCCTTGAAACCCAGTCCCCCCATGCTTTTCGGTCGGGTCATATCCTTCCAAGAAACCCAGTGTGGCTTTCGTTTTCCCTCCTTACTTCCCCACTAGAATCTCCTTATAATCTTGTTCAGGTGTTCACATAAACCCTGTGGTAGCTTGAAACAGGACATGGAATAAACTGGTACTGCCTGGGCAACTGATTTGACCAGTACCTCTTTACCTGCTGAAGACATTGTGTTCTCAATCCAACCTTGAACTTTGCTCCACAATCTGTCCTTTAAATACTTGAACGCACCATTTTTATTACTTCCTATATCCGATGGCATACCAAGGTACTTTTCATTTAGTGTTTCAATGGGTACATTCAGAAGTTCCTTGACTTCTTCACGTATACTTTCTGGCACCCCCTTGCTGGAGAAAATAGATGACTTGGCATGGTTGATTCTCTGGCCAGTAGCTTGGCAGTAGATATCCAGTACCTGGTTGACCTCAGTAGCTCCCATACTATTTGCCTTGAAAAACAGCAGGCTATCATCAGCGAATAAGAGATGGTTTACCGGTGGTGCCATCGGTGCCACCTTCACCCCCTCCAAATTGGATGACTCACTTCTCGATTTTAAAAGGCACGACATGCCCTCTGCTGCTATCAAGAACAAGTACGGGGATATTGGGTCCCCCTGTCTGATTCCTCGTGGTGGTTTGAACATGTCCAGTTTCTGACCATTAAACATAACGGAGAAATTAACTGTGGTGACCAAACTCATGACAATGCTTACCCAGTTTTCTGTAAAGCCCAACTTTAACATCATTGCTTTCAGGTAAGGCCATTCAACTCTGTCATAGGCCTTCATCATATCAAGCTTAAGAGCACATGACCGGTTTTCCTTCGTCCTATTCCTCTTCATAAAATGGAGACATTCATATGCCGTGATGATGTTGTCAGTTATCATTCTGCCAGGCACAAATGCTGATTGTTCCTCAGAGATATGTCAGGTAAAACCAGCTTGAGGCGATTGGAAATAACCTTTGATGCAATTTTGTAGAGTACATTGCATAGACTTATTGGACGAAATTGGGACAAAAGGGTGGGGTTTTTTACCTTAGGAATCAGCACTAGAACGGTCTCATTAATACACTCGGCAGACTCCTTCCCTTCCACTATTTTCAAGACCACATTGGTAACTTCCTCGCCACATACATCCCAATGCCGCTGAAAGAAATGTGCCGGGAACCCATCTGGACCGGGTGCCTTGGTCGGAAACATTTGAAATAGAGCTGTTTTGACCTCCCTAGCGCTGTATGGGGCGTTCAAAATTTCGTTCATCGACCCCCTGGGATGTATACAGCTCTTTATAAAAATCAGTAGCCATTATTTCCATCTCTGCTCTATCCTCTGTCACTTGCCCGTTGGAGAGATTTTATTTAATTTTTCCTTTTGCGGCGGCTCGCGCGTAGGTGGAAAAAGTAAGTGTTTTTGTCACCATGCATTAGCCGTTCAATCCTCGCCCTCTGCCTCCAAAGAATTTCCTCATGGTGATATAACTCCACCAGGTGATCAACAATTTTTAATTCTGCCAATGCTGGACCGGACCTTCCTCTGGAATTGCGCATCTCCTGTAGCTGTCCTTGCAGCTGGCGAATCTGCTGTCTGACATTGCCAAAATGAACGTGATCCCAATGTGATAGATCGCCTGCCAGGTTGGTCATTTTGTCGCGCATCTCCACTACCGAATCACTGGAGTTCCGTGTCCAGCCTTGCCCCACTACACCTGCTAGCTCTGGATCCCGTTCCCAGCAAATCTCATATTTAAACATTCGTGGGGCCCGCCTGCATGCATGCATGTCCTTGAGCTTGAGGAAAATTGGTGCGTGATCTGATGAGGCCGCTTCCTTGTGCTCTGTTATTGCATCCGGGAAAGCCAAACACCAGGTTGTATTGGCCACACTTCTGTCTAAACGCACCTTAGTATAGGTTCCTCATGTAACCTTTTTCTCAAAAGTCCAATTTCTTCCAATGAAACCAATATCCGTCAAACCACACGTGTCCAGCGCATCCCTGAATGTGTCCATTTGTGCTTGGCTACGGTTCCCCACACCATCATGTTCATGAGCACATAATACCTCATTAAAATCTCCCATGACGACCCACGGCAGATTGCTTGAACCAACTATCCCTCTCATCATATCCCACGTCTTGTGGCATTCATTTGCTTGTGCTTCTCCATACACAAAAGTGACCCTTACCTTAGTATCAACAAGCTCATCAATAGTCACGTCTATATGGTACTCAGAGTAACCAATAACTTCAAGCTTTATTTCCTCATTCCAAAAGATCCCTAAGCCTCCGCTTCTACCGGAGCTACTTACAGCAAAACTTTTATTGAAATTTAAAGATCCTACCATATTCTCTACTCAAGAGACCTCTATCTGAGTTTCAACAATGCATACAACAGAGGGGGCAAGTTGCCTCGTGAGGTCACGAAGCTCGCGAACTGTCGCGGGTTTGCCAGCCCCGCGGCAGTTCCAGCACAGGAGACTCATTGCGCCAGGCGAGCCCCTCCATGGGAGCCCGCCAAACGCGCATCAATAGTTTTGTTTGCTTCTGTATTCTTTGCCTGGACTATTTCAAGGACCGATGGACTCGGCTTGTTCCTTTTGGATTCCTGTTTCGATGGGGGGCTTGTCGGAGGCTGTGATGGTGGCAGCAGTAGGGGTAAGTTTGACTTCATAGAAGAAGATGGATTGATCTGAGATGCAGTCGGGTCGGCAATAATAGCCACGCCCCTCTTCCTGTTTCTTTCTCCGTCCTCCATGGTCACATCATACTCTGATTCTTCCTTAGCTGCCACATCAAAGGGGTTTTTCTGGGAAGCTCCTCGGCCACGGCCTCTTCCCGACCGGCCCCTGCCTCTTCCTCCTGTGTTGCCGCTTCCTTCTCCTGGCCCCCTGCCTGGGCCTCTGAACCAAGTTGCTCTCAAATCCTTGAACACCATAGCTGATGGAGGGTGTACACCATCCCCACATTCCTTAAAAAGGTGCCCTAGGTTTCCACATACCGAGCACCAATCAGGCAGTCTCTCGTATTTAGATGTGCCGTTTAAGACCCAAAATCAAAGCAAGACAGAGGGCCAGGGTGGACTCGTGGTACGTGGAGATCCGGATTACGCAAGGCTCGAGTCCGACCCGGAGCCAATCCAAAGCTGAATCCCACCTCATCTGGCTATATATATATACACACACACACACGTGCCTCCCTCTGGCAATGCACGCACCAGCCTATATGTAGCATCGAGAGCGTCGACAAATAATAAAACTTTGCTTATACCATCGGATCGAATTGATCTCAGACATGGCTTCTTGGTCCGACCTCCCGCTGGACCTCCTAGGCCTCATCGTCGCGATTTTTTGTCCAAAAGGACCCCCTGCTGAGATGAATTGACAAAAAAGACTACCTGTGGATCAATTTGACAAAAGGACCCCCTCAGCGGTGGCGGCAGGCGCGGCAGGCGACACGTGGCACCTGCCGCCACGCCAGGAGGCGGCGGGCCCTGCCGCCACTGCAGGAGGCGGCCGGCTGGCGAAAACGGATTAGGTACAGTGCTCCGAGCCGCGACGGAACGGGCCAGGCCTGGTGGGCCACGCCGCCACTGCACCAGGCGGCCACTGCTGCCCTTGTCGCTCCCTGGCCGACAAAAGGAACTGCACGGAAGGCGAGGTGCGGTCCAGGCCGCCACTGCAGCAGGCGGCACCTCTAGCCGACATGAGCATTGTGGCAGATGGCGCTCATTCCAATGCTTTGAAAATTGCTGTTGCAGGTGAGGTGACAGCACCCCAGAGCGTGATTTCCGCGCGGGAATATGAACGCTGATGCCTGCTTTTGGTTCTTTCGCCCGGGAATCAGTCCTGATTTTGCTACTTTTGCCTCATAGGATGCGACGGCACTGCGAGAATCGCTCTGGCTATTGCTTGAGCGGATGCGACGACACTGCGGTAATCAATCACTCGCTGCGGGAATCCGATGCTGCGGGAAACTGTTGTGCCGATACTACAGGGATCCTAAAATTTCCCGCCTAATTTCCTCTGTTCTCGCTTATTTTCTCGCCACCATTTATCGTCTGAGCTTATAAAAGGAGACACCGATGCTCTCGTCCAGCCATCCTCGAAATCGCCACTGCGCAATGTGTGTAACACATTTTTCTAGCCGGTATGAGTTTGCCTTGCTCGGATCAAAGCATTAGGCCGAGGAAAATGAAGAATGCAAGTTTGCCTCCGGGGATGGCAGTCCTGCGGTGTTGGTGTGGCGATCTTTGCAAGGTGAAGGAGGTGACGGATTTTTCAGATTGGTTGGGCATGAAGTTTTTCATGTGCGCCAATTATGAGGAAGATCCAACCGTAGCTATTTCAGAGTACGACAAGCCTCCGATATGCTTTAACCATCACGAATAGATATTGTTGGTATTTTGATTGATTCTTTAATAACATTCTTGTTTCTTGTTGTAGTCTCCTCCGCCTCTGTGCATGTACTATCGTTGGATTGACACGGAGATGCCGGCTTGGGCAGTCACTGAGATTCGTGAAAGAAGTTGCCGTGCGTGGAATAGTTTCTATGCGGAAGAGCGACGCGAGAAGGCGGAAGATGAGGAGAAAGCAGAGCAAGAGAGAGAGAGTTAAAAGAATACTATGCGGAGCAACACCGTTTTTTTCAGGATTTAGGAAAGAAAAACAGGGAAGAGGCTCGTCGCATGGAGGAGCAGGAACGACAGCGAAAGGAGGCGCGTGAGGCGGAGAGGCAGAGAAAGAAAGAAAGGGCTTGTGAGGCCAAGGCAGCAGAAGAAGCTGGCGATGGAAAAGGAAAATATCCACGCTGGACTCAGTAGATTCCTGTGGTAGTATTTTAAATTTCGCAATCATTTGTATCTTTATTTCTGCAGTTTAATGTAGCTTTATTTCAGTAGTTAAATGTAGCTATATTTCAATCGTACGATGTATCTTATTTTCAGTTGTACCGTGTCGTAATGGAAAAAAATATAGTTTTAGAATAAAGTAGTGGCATTTTCTTTCCCTCCACTAATATCGAACATCATGCAAGAACTACAAAATGAAATTAAGATAGAACATAATGCCCTACAATAAGAGAGTACAAACTAATAATGCAAGTACATCTGAATTAAATGGTAGAACTAGAATATAGGTTAAAAACTACATGAAGGCATCATCGTCATCCTCCGTCGATGCAGAACTCTTGCCCTTCGACGATGCAGAACTCTTACCCTTGGACGATGCAGAACTCTTGCTCTTCGAGGATGCAGTACTCTTGCCCTTAGACGATGCAGAACTCTTGCCCTTTGACGATGCAGAACCCGGAAGCGGCGGCATGAAGATATCATCTTCGTCCTCGCTCTCCTCAGTCCATAAAAATGGATGCTTTTCTGCATTCCTTCTGAAAGTTTCACTCTCCGGCTCCACTACCTTCTTCCACCTTGCATGCAACCTAAGAAGTTCTTTACATACCTCCTCATAGGTCCTTTCAGGCCACCCAGACCTACGTAATTGGTGAGCCAACTCATTCATTATGGTGTCACTACTGGTGAGTTCGTCCCATGGAACTATCCTATTGTCCATCCTGAAATCGGTAGCTAGCCTCAGAAGAGTCCTGCTCATCCCAGGGTGAAAACTATGATCGAAAGGATAATGGGACATCTCGACTACACTACACTCGAATGCTTATCCACCTCCGTCTGAAGGGGGTTTTATAGGTAGAGAAGAGAAAATGGCGGGAAAGAACGGCTGCAGTATGGCGGGAAAGGGTTGGCGGGAACATATGGCGGGAAGGGGTTGGCGGGAAACGGGTGGCAGGAAGATATGGCGGGAAGGGGTTGGCAGGAAACGGGTGGCGGGAACATATGGAGGGAAAGCGTTGGCAGGAAAATATTGAGCGGAAAGGGTTGCGCGAAAACATAAGCCGAAGAGTGGAGCGGGATAGTATGGCGGGAGATATAGGCAGGAAAAATTGTTCCTGACTGGTGCATTTTTATTTCAGCATACATAGGTGTTCAAATCGAAAAGTCGGATACTGACATATGTAGATACAATGGGTCGCGCACGTGGATAGTTGAATCATTGTAGTCGACGACGGCCAGCTGGCCTTCCCTTCGGACCGGAAAGCTCCAAGCAATTAGGTGGTCGAGTTACACGAAGACCGCGACCGTACTCCAGTTGGTCTTCCTGTGTCTGCGACTCCTGCATAGGTGGTGGAGTCTGTAATCCTTGTTGCGAACCTGATGCGTAATTGTAGGCGTATGGTTGTTGTGACTCCTCGGGGATAAAAGATGGGCCAATAACGTCCTCTCTGAAGAAATCTGTATCTACTGCGTTAACATTGTCGCCAGGTTGGGTGTACTCATCGTTCCGATTTACATCAGGTATGCCCTGCACATAGAAACATTGTAAACAAAAATTGTTAGAGGATAATATGTAATATCACTGTAAATGCATTAAAATATAAACATGACTACCTGATCAGATCCCTCGCCTGTACTGTCTGGACATTCTACCTGGTATTGGTTTAAATCTGGGACACGAGTCTCCTCGGGCATGGAGATCCCTCGCGTGGAGAGATACGGCTGAGATCCCTCACCTTGAGTGTATGCGCCATATCCTATGTATGCATATGGGTTTGGGGAAAGATACAGCTCGGGCATCGAATCCAAGCCCATGCCATGGTCCTGTGATGTCTGCCCCTGACGAAGCAGCGCCGAAGAAGAGCGATGTAGTGGCAGAGATGAGTCATGTCATGGCAATGTCGTTGTTGTACTCAGACCCTCCCCCCCTGCCCATGGCTTGTACGTGCCTCGCTCGGTCTGGACGATGGCGCCGCACTCGGTCTGGCTGACCTCGGTACTGGCATGTTGTACACTCCAGTGACAACGTCGTCGCCTCTACCACATCTCAACTTTGTTAGCACGTATTCTCTAAAACGTTTATTGAATGACTTGACAGCTTGTCCCCTGGGCGGCATGCTTTCCATCGCCATCTGCCCTATGTCGTTGGCAGTTTGAAGCTGGAAAAATATTTGGTTGTTATTTGGTTGAAATGATTATGAAATGATGGACCTGAAAAAATTACTAGTGATTACCATCCGGTCATGATAGTAAGCTGCATGCAGCTCAACAGGTCTCTGCATCTGCTCCTCGTGCGTGAGATTTGTTGGTATCGTAGTTGGTTGACCGGCCAGGCTTGTACGCGTGCTGATGCAGTACCACTGCTTGTACGCTTGAGCTGTACTTCCATCGTACGGTCTGCAAAATTATATAATAACATCAACTGTTGTGATGAAAGCAAAGCATCTTCACGCATCGTATGGTCATCGTAATAAAATAATGTAAATAAAATGTACCTAAGTTGATACACTATATCTGCTAGCGCTTCATTTTTCCACTTCTGTACCCATTGAATGTTGCGTTCCCTCCAATCGTAAAGACTCCAACCGTGGCCCATATTGGTTAGCCTGCAAATTATGTAACAAAGTGTGAGTTTAGTAAATTAAAAATGACACTAGCTATTTAGGGAGGTCACATCTTACTTATGAGTTTCCTCGTCCGTACATCTTGGAAAAGGTGGTGGAATCTCCTGATACAGACCGAACTGTCTCATGACACGCTCTGGGTTGTAAGGCTCAACACACCACAGGAACAATAAGTAGCAGCGAGTCAGCCAGAATGCACTATCGGTCAACATGCCTGCTGTGATGGGTCGTATATCAAAGACCATCTGTACATGCTCCTGAGTCCATGGGTTCCATGTGACTACATACTCATCAAGTGCCTCAAACTGCTGGTGGTATATAGGGTAACAATTTTTTGCAATACTTGGAGACCAATGTTTCCATGCCTTTGTCCACCTGCTGGCCATAGTTACACAGCTGCCCTCGCTATAGTCGTATGGGTGTATGGGATTTATTATACGAGGTCGTCCTACAGGGAGGTATTCCCAGGACCACAACTGTAGAAACTCGTAGGGGACACAAAGTAACGGAGCTTTTTTGCGAAGGAAGTTTTTTGTGTGGCATCACACAAGCCTCTATATGTATGAGATAGAATGGCAGAACCGAAGCTGTATTTTGGCTCCTCGGGTAAAGGTTCATCTACCATCTTCTCCACAATGTAGATGAGACCAGGGAGAAGTACGTCCCCGTGTGAATTTGGAAACATAACCCCGAGGAGCCACAACAAATACGCAAACAGATCAGAATCAGCGAAGCTAGAAAAATTAAGAAAGTTATCATGAAGCCAGGGGAGTGGGATGCCACGAGGGCCACCAGTACATTGTGATTCTGGCATTGTCATCCCAAGACGGTCTGATATATTTTGTGCCCAAGTTTTAGACACTCGTCGAGAGACTAACGGCTCACCTCTAATTGGTAGAGCAAGGATCATAGAAACATCTTTCAGTGTAGGTGCAAGCTCCCCAAAACGAAAGTGAAAGGTGTGGGTTTCAAGTCTCCACCGGTCAACGAGGGATGTCAAAAGGGATGGGTCCGAACGTAACTGGGATGGGTCTTCGCTTGATGTGAGCCTAGCAAAAGCATGTAGTCCATAAGCGTCAAGGTGAGGAATGAAATAATTGTGTATTGGCCAGGTTTTCTTTACGGTTCGAAGTCTGAAACTCCGATAATCATGTTCTTTATTTGGGTTCAAAAATAGGTGGCAGCGGTGGCCGGCGTCATGGGGCCCCTCCAAAAGCCGCGGCACTTCAGCCATAACCTGCACACAAACATACAAAAAAACACAAAGAGATTCAATAATACAAAGAGATTCAATTTAAAATAAATATAAATACAATAACACAATAATACAAAGAGATTCAATTTAAAATAAATATAAATACAATAACACAAAGAGATTCAATAATACAAAGATATTCAATTTAAATTAATAAAAGTATAATACAAATATAAGTAGACATAGCGAGTACAGATAAATCAACATCATGCGGTGTTGTTCGCTCGATACGGGCATTCCCTACGTGAATGTCCAGGACACCTACAAACGCGGCATCACCTTGGTTCTCCCATCGGGCTATGGTCCATGTCATTGCGATGGCGCCTAGACTGACGTCGTCCCTTGGCGGTTCTCATCAAGTCGGCGTTCGGAACCCATTTCGGCCCATCTGGCCACATCATTTTGTAGTTCATATCAATGCCCCAGGCCCAGAACTCACCGTTCCAAGTGTTGTACAGATTGTACATGTTGAAGTACGGTGATATGTATGGCTCAACACTGATTTTTTGATCTACAGCCGCCCGGAGCACATGACTACAAGGGTAGCCCTCAAGCTTGGGCTTGTTACACGTGCACTCACAGGACGTTGGGCCGAGGGTGACAGCTTGCTTTTTTGATCCTCTGTGGTGAACCTTAACGTACTTGGCTCGCACATTGACCTCCCACTTATTCCTAAGTGCGTCCACTTTCCTGCAACCATGGCTTTGGGACTTCTTTGCTTTCTCGTCCAGATGTCTTTGCATCTTCTCGGACCATGGCTTGTTCAATTCAACTCGTGCTTTAGCCACGGTAACCCTGTCTGCAAAGTATGACAGGGTCCGGTTCCAAGTTTCTTCAATTAGGGCTGTGATAGGCAAGGCTCTCACCCCTTTAAGAACACCATTGTACACCTCTGACATGTTGCTGGTCATTATTCCATACCGAGCCCCGGTGTCATGAGCCTGCGCCCACTTGTACAAATCAGGGCAATTCTCGCCGATCCACTGGCTCAAATTTATGGCCGTCCTTCGACCCCTCCGGTCTTCTCTCTGCGGCAAGGCCGCGCGCTCGATCTCACCATTGATACCTGCCGAGATGGCATTCATTTTGGCTTCAGTTTTCTGCATGCACATCCTCTTGAATAACTTGAACCAATCCTTATTCTTGAATTTGGAGTAAAAGTTTGCTGCCAAATGCCGCATGCACCACCTTCCCTCTAGATCCAGCAACCCCCACTCTTCTGACTACTCCTTAATTATGTCGAGAGCACTTAATAATCCTGTGTTGCGATCAGAGATGACGCAAACACCTAAACGCTCTTTCACGACACCAATCTTCACGCAGCTCAGGAACCACAACCAGCTATCTTTGTTCTCGCTCTCGACCAGTGCGTATGCAATAGGAAGAAGCTGATTATTTGCATCTGCTGCAATCGCCACCAATAGTGTGTCATTGTACTTGCCAGTGAGAAAGGTACCATCAACTGATAATACCGCGCGACAGTGCCTGAAGGCTTGTATAGTCTGGGCGAATGCCCAGAATAAGCGGTCCAGGATTAGCTCACACGGGTTCTTTGGGTTCTGACGTTCTCTCCGCCAAACTTGAGTCCCCCTATTAGCACTTGCTATCTGATGAAGCATTCTGGGGGCATAAGAATAGGCCTCCTCATAGGTTCCATACAAGTTCTTGAATATATTTTCCTTCGCACACCTAGCCTTGTTGTAGCTGACAGGGAAGCCAATCTGATCTTCTGCATCTTTTTGCAAAGCCCTAACACTAATGTTGAGACTTCCCTGCACAATCGTTTCCATCACCTGTGCCACATATCTTGCTGTCACATTGCAGTGATTTGAAAGAGTCGCAGTTTGCTCACAGCTATGCTGCACTATTTTTGTGATATGCCATAACTGGCATACCCCGGGCTTCAGCCTAGCGAGAACTCTTCCGCGGCAACCTTTCGCGGTGTGGATGCATATGACCTTCAACTCTTTTTTATCAGACTGCTTCACTTTTTGCTGGCGGTGGAGGGCGATTGCATACCTATTAATTGCTTGGTAAGCAGACTTCTTGTCTGGGAAAACCTGCCCAACCTCCAGGCTCCCCGCTTCTAGGCCAGAAACAGAGTGAAATTCATTTGTGATGCTCATATCCTGTAAAAACCCAGGTTGCAGTGACGCCGCGACCGCCCTCTAGGGAGGAACATCTTCTTCTTCGCTTGACTCAGAAGACGCGGAAGAGTGATCGTCATCATCGAGCGCCTCCGGCAATCCCTCCACGTGTTCACTCATGTCAACGGCCGCAGACCAATATCCTGTGTCATACACAGGCTGGTCGCCCGTCGGTTCCGATGGGCCGATGCTAGGGGCTGATGTGATGGCCAACTCGACCTCACCGCCCCTGCTACTGCATCCGGCAACATCAGTGACTGAAATGAACTCCACATACACCATCGGCTGACCAAACACTGGGTTATTGGGATTGCTTGCAAACCTCATGTATGGCCCCCACGACTGATCACCTGTGACAGGCCGCAAACCCCAACGGGCAGCTGTCCCATCATTTGCTCCGTCAGCGACGAAGGGCTCCATTGTCATTTTTCCCCCTGCATCCCTGGGCCAAACACCGCTCGGATGCACCTTATGACAGCTGCGTAACCCACGTTCACCATGTCTCTAACTACAACCGTAGTCGACTCGCACAAGGACACATCCACCCCGAAAGGACCGTCCCGTAAGACGTTCCCATAGTACACTACTAAATTTTCCATAGTACCTAACCAAAATACATGTTTACATTTCAAACAATTAGTAACTGAACATTTAATAGTAGTACGATGACAACATTTACATATCAGACGACTAAAATAATAATCGTATTTTCGTTACAAATATTCATTTTGTTTTTAGAATCATTTGCTTAGACTTTCCGGGGTTGTTTGGTTAATGGGTATTTAGAGATTTTTTTTTCTCTAACTCGTCTACGAGCGTCATAAACTAAAACTCTGTTTGCTTTTCTCCAACTACCCCAAAAATATCCTAAACTGATTCTCGTAACATGCAAAAACTGAGCTTTTGGAAAAACGACTATTAGTAAAAACTAATTTTCTTACAACAGGTTATGACAAAACCGATGGTAATTACTCGTTATGACAAACAACCACTAAACATAATAGTATGATAATAACATTTTAATATCATATGAGTAAAACATTTAATTTCTTCCGGCTTTATATAATTTTTTCATATCATACGATAGCAATCATTTATTTACAAATAATAATATTTGCAGTGGCATGCACATTATTCACAACAGTACATCAATATAAAAAATATTAACAAAATTACGGCGTCATTTTATACCTTAGCTCCAATATGGATGTGCTTGCGAATGCAATTAAGCGTCCAAATAGTTCGAATAAATATCCATCACCAGTAATATATGAACGGAGTCGACCTATTATCACATGAACATCAATATTACACACGGATTTTTTCTTTCTGCTATCAAAAGTATGAAAATAGCACTTGCATGTATGTGGTCATCAACTCATAAGGGACAGCGAAGATGGATACACAATTTCTTCAATCACGTCATCTCCTCCTTGTTTGCTACTAAGATGAATTATTTTACCTAATTACATACATCATTAAGTACATTAGCACCTAATCTTAACATATAAAATTTAGATTATTGCGACATAACAAAGTAGACCTACGGTTTTCTAACTATAGACTTATTAATAAACATACCACATGAAATAACGTACCACATGCAATGAACAATTACAGTACAAGTTTTTCTTAATTACCGTATTAAGATTTCTCGCATGTCAATACTAATGGACGCACCTAACATTGATACAACATCTTCAACCTACTCTTCTAAAAAATATATTATAAATGGTACATCTGTCGTCTGAAATTATTTCTAACCTCTAAGCACTAACATTGCATAGCTAATGACGAGCTAAAAGACTAACTAATTACCACCCTGCATGCACAAAAAAATCAATTTATTGCAAAGCTCATACCTTGATCTTCAACTTCGTAGTTCACTTTGCTAGGCAAATCGTACTCCTAAAGCTCTAAATGACTCCAAAAAGTGATGAAATAATGCCTAACAAAATAGAGAACACATAGTTATGAACTAAACAAAAAGAGTAAAAACATCATGCATGTGAACGAAACCAACAAAAATGGATAGATCTTACCTTCGTCTATCTTTTCTTCCACTTCAGCATATTCAAAATCCAACTCTAAATCGCCCTAAATCACGAGTGAAAGTGCTTAGTGAGTACTTCTTTCTCTCTGTTCTTACGACTTAGAGAGCAGAAGAGGAGGCCAGAGACAGTGTGCTTGTGCACGGAGCTGAAGCATAGTATATAAAAAGAAGAGGATCTCTGTAGTGTCGGCACAACAGGATAAACTCACCTACCGTAGCCTCGGATTCCCGCAGCGAGTGAGTGTATTTCTACAGTGCCATCGCGTCCTTTGAAGCAAAAGCCAGCGCTGGGTGAGTGATTCCCGCAGTGCCGTCGCGTCCGCTCAAGCAAAAGACAGTTGAGTCCCTAGGCAGCACCGCGGCGGAATCAGTGCGGGTGCATACAAAGCAGTCGCAAAAGCCAGCTCACGGGCAGCATAATCATCGCGGGTAAAGAAAACCAACCAGCACAAGCGGTCAAATATGCACAGATTCCCGCCTGTGAAAATCAGCGCCGTCAGCACGGGAATCAGCGCCGTCTGCGACGTTGTCGCGCGTGCAGCAATAGAGGGATGCCGCCTGCTGCGGTGGCGGCGTGGCCCACAGGCTGGACCCGCGAGCAGCACGGCCTGTCGGCCTGCGAGCGACAGCGGCAACGGAGGCCGCCTCGCATAGTGGCGGCGTGGCCCACCTAGCCTCACCCGTTCCGTCCCGGCTCGGGGTACTGTGCGAATCGCGTTTTACCCTTGTTGCCGCCTCTTGGCCTGGCGGCAGGTGCCACGTGTCGCCTGTCGCGCCTGCCGTCACCGCTGAGGGGGTCCTTTTTGTCAAATTGATCCACAGGTAGTCTTTTTTGTCAATTCATCTCGGCAGGGGGTCCTTTCGGACAAAAAATCCGTCGTCGCCTGCCTTCCTAACCCTGCCGACAGTGCACGGTCGCGCGCCGTCTGCCGCCCATGGCACTCCGCCGTGCGCAGCCACGAGCGCCGCCATCGCCTGCCGTGGGTCGTTCTGTGGGAGTGTGACGTCGTCACGCCCTCTGACGGCCGCTCGCATCGCCTCCCATCGTTCCCCGTCGACAGCGCCATCTGCGTCGGCTCCACCTGCTCCTGGCTCGCCGTCGGCCTCGGCACCAAGTGCGAGTTCGAGGACGGAATAGACTACATCTTGCAAAGCTACCTACTGCACAACCCATTCTCCAACATGTCTGTGCCGCTCACCATGCTCAGCGACACCATCGCCAACATCAAGACCTGCAAAATCTGCATGTTTCTCATGCGCTCCTCTGCCATGGATGACCTCATCGCCGTCCTTACAGATAACACCAACTACCCTCTCATCGTGTTCCGGCAAGGAAAAGGTGCTTGGTTACCGGATCCACGGACAACTCCCTACACCCACATTATTGATATTGCGTTCCTTGAAGACAGACTATATGCCATCACCAAAGCCGAGGATCTTATTCCTCTTGATCTCACATTGGATAGCGATGGCAAGCCTATGGTCACCATTGGCAAGCGTGTCATCAGGCAACCACCAGGTTATGATGGTTATGATGCTTGGAGCGCTTCTGATGATGATGAAGATGAGGAGAACGTACACGATGATGATGATGGTGTTGATGGCGACGATGGTGAAGAAGATGATGATTATGGTGTTGATGGCGACGCCTTAGGTGAGGAGGAGGAGGTTGTGCCTGACGACAATGAAGTGTCGATAGAAGATGATCACACACATGATTCAAGTGAATATGTGCATGATGAGGAAACCAATGAGCTCATCACTGTTTCGCGGCACCTCATCGAGTCCCGTGGGAAGCTTCTCATGGTGAGGCGACATATGAGATCCCACTCGGGCGAGTCTTCCATGCTCACATGTCGCGTGGACATTTTGGAGGCGGACGCGGGCAGGGGCGCATGGGTACCACTACCAGAAGGTAGTGGACTAGGCGGCGGACGCGCACTCTTCATCAGCATGAACTTCTCCAAGTTCGTTTATGCACCTTATGGTGATATGAAGGAGGATGCCGTTTATGATGTTGAGACTGGTGAGGTGTTCGACGTGAAGTCTCAGTGTTCTAGTTTGCCACGTTTTTGTGTGCCTTCCCAGGGGGTAACATGGCTTTTCCCACCGGAGTTGGTAGTTTAACAGTTAGATTTGATAGACCCTCTGGATCACTAGGCTAGATTAAATCCGGTAAACCACCTACCTTGTGCAGCAGAGGATGAACTCGAGGAGGCCATCGTGGTGCTGGGGCGCACGGCGATGGCGGAGAGTGGGCAAGGTGGAGGTGGCGGCGATGTGTAGGCAGTGGCGGCGGCGGAGCTTCCCGTCACTGTCAGCGCTAGACCTAGATCGGGTCGGGGTTTTCGGTGGGAGACTGGCAACGCGGTGAACCTCGTACTGCGTGCCGCCGGCCCCCACCTCTTTATGTAGCGCTGCGTGACAGGGGCCCGTCAACCATATTGTGGTTGGGCGCCCCCGATCAGGGCGCGGATCAGGGGCCCGGTGGGCCGTTGGGCCCACACGGAAAGAGATCAATCTAACATTCTCCCCCTTGATCTCAACTTTCCTTTTAACTTTACACTTTCTAGTTTATCTGTTTCATCACATATTGGTACATAGAGCATGTTTCATCGTCACGGCTTAATTGCCGTTAGAATCATACAGCTACAACATACTTTATGTTCAGAAACAAATTCTGTTCCTTTTGGGCCTATCCAGGAATCATAAGGCTTTCCCTGAAACCCATGCCGGCTAAGTGTTCCTTGAACACATTGGGTGGTAAGCCTTTCGTTAGCGGATCCGCAAGCATATCCTTTGTCCTTATATGCTCGAGACTTATAGTTTGATCCTGGATTTTATCTTTCACAACATAATACCTTATCTCTATTGTTTTGGCAGCATTACTCGACTTGTTGTTGTGAGCGTAAAATACTGCGGGCTGGTTGTCACAGTACATCTTTAGTGGTTTGTGAATACAATCTACCACTTTCAAGTCGGGTACAAATTTCTTTAGCCATATCGCCTGCCCCGTGGCTTCAAAGCATGCTATGAATTCTGCATACATCGTGGATGATGCAACTATCGACTGTTTGGAGCTTTTCCACGAAATAGCTCCCCCAGCGAGGGTGAATATGTATCCAGACGTGGATTTTCTATCATCTCTGTCCCCCGCAAAATCTGCGTCTGAATACCCTTTTATCTCTAGGGCATCACTTCTCCTGTATATTAGCATGTAGTCCTTCGTGCCTTGCGCATAACGCAATGCTTTCTTTACCATCTTCCAGTGCTCTAGGCCTGGATTCTCTTGATATCGACCGAGTACCCCGGTGATAAAAGCTAAGTCAGGGCGAGTGCACACTTGTGCATACTGTAAGCTGCCAACTGCCGAAGCATATGGTACTGCTTTCATTTGATCGATCTCATACTGGTTCTTGGGACATTGAAATTTCCCAAAACTATCGCCCTTAACTATTGGAGCAGGTGTGGCTTTACTCGCATGCATATTATACTTTTTAAGAACCTTTTCTAAATATGCTTGCTGAGATAGTCCTAAGACTCCATTGTTCCTATCTCGGTGAATTTCTATGCCCAAAACATATGATGCTTCACCAAGATCTGTTATGTCAAAATTTGAGGATAAGTATTTCTTTGTTTCTTGTAGTAGACTAACGTCACTACTAGCAAGCAGGATATCATCCACATACAAGATTAGGAAAATATATTTCCCACTTTTAAACATTGCATAAATGCAATTATCCTCAATATTTTCTTTAAATCCAAAACTTTTAATCGTTTGATTAAACTTTAGATACCACTGCCGAGAGGCTTGTCTTAATCCATAAATGGATTTCTTCAGGCGGCACCCCATATTTTCCTTGCCTTCCATGATAAAACCCTTGGGTTGTTTCATGTAGACCTTTTCTTTTAAATCACCATTCAGAAATGCCGTCTTAACATCCATTTGATGTAACTCTAAATCAAAATGAGCAACTAATGCCATTATGATTCTGAAGGAATCCTTACATGAGACTGGAGAAAATGTCTCATTGTAATCTATCCCTTCTCTTTGTGTAAATCCTTTTGCCACGAGTCGTGCTTTATACTTTTCTATATTCCCTTTAGAGTCATACTTAATTTTGTAGACCCATTTACAGCCTACTGTTTTGGCTCCTTTGGGAATTTCCTCTAAGTCCCAAACATCTTTGGAACTCATCGATTTCATCTCATCTTCCATTGCCTTCATCCACATCGATGAATGAGGGCTTCTCATGGCTTCTTCATATGAGGTGGGATCTTTTTCCATATGAACCATTTCTGTGTTATAAACTTTAAAGTCAGTTGAAATAGCTGACTTTCTTGGTCTTGTAGACCTTCTAAGGGCCTCAGTTTCTGGCACATTTTGTGCCTCAACTTCTGGCACTTCTTCTAAATTTTGCTGTTGCACCTCCCTTTCATACTCAACAACGGGTTCAGTCAGCTCCTGATGGACAGGTTCCGGGTCTTTCCCCACAGCTGTCATGGGTGGAGTTGCAACTGGTAGTGAGAAAAATGGCTCCTGAATCATCGGATTAGGTGCATGCACCCTCTTCTCCTCAAGATCAATTTTCCGAGCTACCAAGCTCCCCCTCATCATTTCGTCCTCTAAGAAGACTGCATGTCTCGTTTCTACAAACTTTGTATATCTGTCAGGGCAGTAGAAACGAAAACCTTTTGATCTGTCTGGATAGCCAATGAAGTGGCAACTTACTGTTTTGGGATCTAACTTTGCAATGTTTGGATTAAACATTTTGGCCTCAGCAGGGCACCCCCACACCCTGAAGTGTTGTAGGGAGGGTATCCTTCCTGTCCATAGCTCGTACGGTGTTTTGGGCACCGACTTGCTTGGTACTCTATTGAGAATGTGAATGGCGGTTTTAAGCGCCTCCATCCATAATCCCAATGGCAAGTTGGAATAACTCATCATGCTGCGCACCATATCCATAAGGGTACGGTTGCGCCTTTCAGCTACTCCATTTTGCTGAGGCTCGCCCGGCATTGAATACTGGGCTACTATGCCAGTCTCCTGCAAGAACTTCGCAAAAGGTCCAGGGACTTGGCCATATGGAGTGTGTCGACCGTAGTACTCTCCCCCACGGTCGGACCTTACTATCTTTATTCTTTTATCGTGCTGATTTTCAACTTCAGCTTTGAATATTTTAAATTTATCCAACGCTTCCGATCTTTCTTTGATTGGATAAATATAACCATAGCGAGAGTAATCATCTGTGAATGTTATGAACGAGTCATATCTATCCACACTTTTCACCGGAAATGGTCCACAAATATCAGTGTGAATGACTTCTAGTGTGCCTGTGCTATGGATTGCACCTTTTTGATTTGTTTTACGTACTTTCCTTTAATGCAATCTATGCATTGTTCTAAGTCTGAAAATTCTAACGGAGGAAGAATTTCACTTATGACTAATCTTTCTATTCTCCCCTTCGAAATATGGCCCAAGCGACAGTGCCATAATTTCGATGAGTCAAATGTTCTTTTTCTTTTCTTTTGTTCTTTATTCGACGCAGAAACATGTTCTTTCACATTGCAAACGGAATAAACTTTTTCACGAAGTGATAACAAATAAAGCTCATCATGTAGTAAAGCATCACCCACATAAGCATTATTTAACCAAATGGCACACTTGCCATGTCCAAAATAACACTCATAATTATCTTTGTCCAAGCAAGAAACACTTATTAAGTTTCTATTACATGATGGAACAAATAAAACATCTCTAAGTAGAAGATTGAATCCATCAGCTAACTCCAAGGAGATATCACCGACAGCTTCAACTTCTGCTTCGACTCCGTTCGCCACTTCAATGCGTCTTTCGCTTCTTAGCGTAGTCCGCGTCGAATGGAATCCCTGTAAAGAATTTGCAACATGAACAGTTGCTCCAGAGTCAATCCACCAAGTGGATTTTGAAAACTGTGAATACAGGGATTCATTTACAAATGAAACTATACTGTTACCTCTTTTTGCCATGATCGATTTTAGCCAAACGGGACAGTCTTTCTTGTAATGCCCGGTCTTCTTACAGTGGAGACAAGTGTCTTTGTCCACTGAGAAAGGCTGTTGCTGACGCTGATGCTGATAGGAAACTTTTCCTTGTGGCTTTGAAGGAGAACTTTTGTTGTTTAGATTATAATTCTTTCTTTTGTGACCATGCACATAGTTGAGTGTACCACCATGTGCGGCTTTTAGTCTCTCCTCTTCTTGAACACACATTGCTATTGTCTTTTCTACGTCCCATGTTCCAGGTGACATATTATAGTTCACTACAAAAGCTTCAAACTCCTGTGGCAATGAAGCCATGACAAGGTGGACCAGGAGCGCTGGTTTGATCTCCAGATCCGCATCCATTGGTTTGAGCTTTGCAGCCATATTGCTCATCCTGAGGATGTGCTCTCTTATGCCATGACTGCCACCTCTGTATTTTTCTGTCACCAGTTGCTCTAACACCTGGGTGGCATATATCTTTCAAGAGCCAGTGAACTGGCTCTTTATCTTTGAGAGCAACTCCCCTGCGGAAGTGCACTCTGCAATGGAGCCCACAATGGCGCTCTCAATGGTGTTCTTTATAAAGGCCATGCATTTTTTATTTGCATTGACCCACTTTTGATTATATATGAGGTAGGACTGCTCCAAAAGAGCATAGTCCCCTCTCTTTTTAGCCCATGCAGCATCATCGTCAGTAGCCTCTCTTACTGGCTCTGTGGGTCTGACCGGTTGTGGTTTCTCCACAACCCAGTCAAGATCAGCACAAACAAACGCCAGTTCAACTTTCTTCCTCCACTCAGTGTGGTTGTCACCTCTGAGTGTTGGAACTTCTTTTAGGCAACTCATCAAATGAAAGCCTCCTGAAATTACAATTTAAATGACATCAATATAACAATCATATGTATTAATCTAACGTTGGTCAAATTAAACATATAACTGTCTATGCAATTAAATCTATATTACCGTTGGGCAAAAATTAGAAATAAATGCACCTTTAAATAAAACATGATCATGTTATTAACAACGTTGGTCATAAAAATAACATAATCATATTCACTTTTAATAATCACTTTAACATGCTCTTAAAAAACTTAATACTATGGAAACTTTTATTTTCTTTGTAAAAGAGCATTAATTATTTACGCAGCGGAAAATCATAAATAAAAATTCACGAACTTTTACTCTTTACAGAAACTTTTTCTTTTGACAGAATAAAAAATTATGAACTTTTTAATTTTCTTTATAAAATTCATGAACATTTCTTTTTCTGGACATTTTCTTTTCTCTGTAAAGGCACAAAAATTAGCGGCAACAGAAACCAGCGCGCGCGGCCCGTAGCGGGAAAAACCGGCCCACGGCTTGGCCTGCGCGCTGCCCGCGCCTTTGGCCTCGGCCCAGCGCCTATGCGCGCGCCGCTGCCACCGGCCTCCTGCCACTTTCGGCCCAAAGGGCCCATGGCCAGCTAGGGTTTGGATCACAGCCGTCCGTGACGATCCGACGGTCCAGCGCGGATCTCGCTGGATCAAAACCAGCGCCGACCGATCCTCCCGAACCCTAGCCCCATTCGCGTTCTCTCCTCGCGCGCCCCCGCTCTCTGTCTCGACGCGCCGCTCGCCTCTGTCCCGCACGGGACGTCGCCGGCCGCGCGGAAAAACCACGCCGGCCGCCGGCGACCGCGTCGGGCCACCGCGCCACGCGAGCCTCCTCCTTTTCCTCCCTCTGTTTCTCCCTTTACCCCCTCCTTCTCTGTGACAGAGAGAGCGAGAGAGAAACGCGGCCAAGCTGTGAAGCGGGGTTGAGGCTCCGCCGGCCGCCGGCGGCGGCGTGAAGCCACCGCACCGCGCGAGCCGCGCGCGAGCCCCCTTCTCTTTCCCCCACTGTCCTTTTCCACCGCCCGCTCCTCCTCGCAGTAAACGACGACGGCGGAGCTTCGAGCGGCGGTGCCGTTGCCATTCCCTTCGCCGGCTGCGCGTTCCCCTCTGTGGTGAGCGCGCCGCCGTCGAACGGATCGGCCGCGGTACACTTTGCCCCTTGCGGGGTTGTTCTTCGTCCGAACGGCTCGGCTTGCCGATGCCCGTTCGGATCGAGAGGAACTGGCGCGGCCGGTGTGGCGGCGCACTTTGCCGGCGAGCCCGAGGGCCTCTCCCGGTGATCTTTGTGCTGTTCTTTTGTTTGCCTTTCTCTGCCCGGATAGGGTTCTTTGGGGAGGGGAGAGAGTTCTTTTTCTTTCTCTTTTCATCTTTTTACCGAAAATGATCTAGCCAAGATGGCCTGATACCATTGATAGACCCTCTGGATCACTAGGCTAGATTAAATCCGGTAAACCACCTACCTTGTGCAGCAGAGGATGAACTCGAGGAGGCCATCGTGGTGCTGGGGCGCACGGCGATGGCGGAGAGTGGGCAAGGTGGAGGTGGCGGCGATGTGTAGGCAGTGGCGGCGGCGGAGCTTCCCGTCACTGTCAGCGCTAGACCTAGATCGGGTCGGGGTTTTCGGTTGGAGACTGGCAACGCGGTGAACCTCGTACTGCGTGCCGCCGGCCCCCACCTCTTTATGTAGCGCTGCGTGACAGGGGCCCGTCAACCATATTGTGGTTGGGCGCCCCCGATCAGGGCGCGGATCAGGGGCCCGGTGGGCCGTTGGGCCCACACGGAAAGAGATCAATCTAACAAGATTATGTTGCAACATCTCTAATTTCCTGTATTGTGATTGATGAAAATAAGTGTGCTTAATTATCGATGATCATGTTCATTGTTAGTTTGGGTAAAATTAAACAGGCCCGATTCTGAATCAAAGCACAGCAAAACACCTGTCTCCTATTTCTGCATTTGTTGCTGTCCAAATTGGAGTACTAGAAAAATACTATTTAAAGGAGATTTTTCTGTAAAATAAGTATGTTTGACTCTGGCCAATTTGTCCTCAACTGTGGTTCAATGAACAGCTGAAAAGTAAAATTTATTCTGTGATATATCCATCCGATTCACAATTTAAACTGTGAAACTGTGGCATATTGACCATTTCTAGGGCAATTAAAAGCTACAGCCTCAAGGCTTCACTTTTTTTACAGGATTTATAAAGAGGTAGTAGCACCACTTGTTCTGATACTTGCACAAAAGTTCAGTTTGATGCTTGCAGTTGTAAAATATAGAGAACTAATTCTAAAAGTTGACACACGCGTGCAATACGATGCATTCATCATCTGTAGACGATAAGTGCTAATATGGCATCGTATTTCCGTTGGCGTGTACACATGGCAGGGCGGTCTGGGGCCCACTTGTAGTGGCTGAATGACTGGTTTACACGAGTAAGTTGTAAGCCTCTCTATGACCACTTGTAGTGGCTGACGGACTGGCTTACACGAGTAAGCCTCTCTATGGCCACTTGTAGTGGCTGACATTCTGGCTTACACAAAAAACTGTTGCCGGAGGGATTTGTACCAACAACCTTTCTCGCTACAACACCACACAAGCTAAAAGCTCCAACAGACCAAGCTAGTCGTGTAGAGAGGATAGGCGGGGCCTTGGAGCCTCTTTACGGAAGTCTTTGAAATATTTCTTAAGGTGTTTTCAAGAAATTTGTAAATCTTAATCATAAGAGTTACTTTATATTTTCTTGAATCTTAGGTCCAATTCAGTGTACCTGTAATTGTTATGAGTATCAATAAAGTTACAGGTATTTAAAAAAAATCTATCTCGCAAAACCTTTATCTAGCTTCACATCTCATTGAAGACCTATTTGGAATAACTAATTAAGGGTACACTATTTTTACGGGATTCTTTTATCTATTCATCATCGATCATGACAGTACAACAAACACTAAAAATAATAAAAATTACATCCAGATCTGTAGACCATCTAACGACGACTGCGAGGACTTAAGCGAGTCGAAGGCGCGCCGCTGTCATCACTCCTTCCTCACAGGAGCCGGACAAAACTTGTAGTAGTAGGCAGTTGGTAAGTTGTCGCGCTAAGGCCCCATAGGACCAGAGCAACAAAACTGCAACCGTCCCCAATGAAGTGAAGCGTATATCAGAAGCATCCAGCCTGAAGACATACAAACGTAGACGAATAAAGATAGCGTGGATCCACCAAAGACAACCGCCGATCAAATCCTGCAAGTGAAGGAAATATGCCCTAGAGGCAATAATAAAGTTGTTATTTATATTTTCTTATATCATGATAAATGTTTTCATGCTAGAATTGTATTAACCGGAAACTTAGTACATATGTGAATACATAGACAAATAGAGTGTCACTAGTATGCCTTTACTTGACTAGCTCGTTGAATCAAAGATGGTTAAGTTTCCTAGCCATAGACATGCGTTGTTATTTGATTAATGGGATCACATCATTAGAAAATGATGTGATTGACTTGACCCATTCCGTTAGCTTAGCACTTGATCGTTTAGTATGTTGCTATTGCTTTCTTCATGACTTATACATGTTCCTATGACTATGCGATTATGCAACTCCCAAATACCGGAGGAACACTTTGTGTGCTACCAAACGTCACAAAGTAACTAGGTGGTTATAAAGGTTCTCTACAGGTGTCTCCGATGGTACTTGTTGAGTTGGCATAGATCGAGATTAGGATTTGTCACTCCGATTGTCGGAGAGGTATCTCTGGGCCCTCTCGGTAATACATATCACTATAAGCCTTGCAAACAATGTAACTAATGAGTTAGTTGCGGGATGATGCATTACGGAACGAGTAAAGAGACTTGCCGGTAACGAGATTAAACTAGGTATTGAGCAGGGCCGGCCCACAGATATACGGGGCCCAGGGGCAAGACAAGAACACGGGGCCCTTCTTGACACACAAAAGCTCAATTTTGTATATATTTCAAAAGCAATGGAACTATCCAGTACATTGTATAGATTGATGTAACAGCTCCAGAACAGATTGATTTCCTAATTGTTACAATGGACACATCATTTATTTTTTGCAAAATAAATAACCTTGTCTGAACTGGTTGCTACGATAAAAAATTGTGTTACGATGCGATATAAAGCTAATGCATGAACTTACATTGTTCCTGGAACGGAACGCGGAGCCCTTGTCAACTAAAATATCCCTAGCCTTATCATCCAGCAGACTGTCCCATTTTCTTGTATAAAAATTATCAACAGTAAATGATTGTTGTTCATTGCACAAGAATCATCTAGCAGTCTTCTTATCAACAGTATGGAATATACATTGATGGTAATTACCATCCAGTAAATGACTGTTTATCAACAGTATAAAAATTACCAACAGTAAATGATTCTTCTAAGGATCAATTGTAGAAGAATTACTAGTTTTGAAAAACTTAGCAATTGATCCTTCTGGGATTCTACCAATTCCTCTATTCTTTTCTCTCTCTTCCTTTTATCACTACCAGACAAATACTTTCCTGGGACATGTCACTAAACAAGCTGCATAAACATTATTAATAGAGGGAACAAGAGCACCTGGAAACAGACTAACGTGGATGTAAATGGCTTGATCCAGAGGCTGCAACAACCAGAGTCAGCACGAACAAGAAGATGAGGCCATGGAGTGAATAAAATTTCCCCTTTCTCCTAATCTCCTGCCTGAGTGCTCTCTCACATATGGATTCAATGAAGAGCAGATGAAGACCTATGCAGATGTGATCGATGTGCGATGTGGAATCATGAGTGCCGGAGATCGGGGCTATTTACCAGTTAATCTTTGAATTGAGTAACGAGATTACGAGAAAGAAGAACACGTACCATCTCGGTCTCTCCAACTCTAGTTCATGGGGAGTGACCAGATCGTTGAGAAAGTAAGTAGAGACCATTGGGGAGTGAACTCGCGCCCTAGATTTCACGGCCGCGACCTTGGATCGGAGAGGCATGGGAGGCGCGGCGATGTTCTAGGAGTAGCGGAGGAAGAGACGAGAACGATGGTCCAGTGCGAACAGGCTGACTAGCGTTTTCGTGAGGTTTGGGGCTTTCCCTAGCACGGTTCCTCGGGCCCTTTTTTCCATTGCATATTCCTTGGGCCAGCCTACTTACCTCGGCCGGGCCCCCAGCCACCTGGGGGCCCAGGGCGGGCGCCCTGTTTGCCCGGCCTATGGGCCGGGCCTGGTATTGAGATACCGACGATCGAATCTCGGGTAAGTAACATACCGACGACAAAGGGAACAACGTATGTTGTTATGCGGTTTGACCGATAAAGATCTCGTAGAATATGTAGGAGCCAATATGAGCATCCAGGTTCCGCTATTGGTTATTGACCGGAGACGTGTCTCGGTCATGTCTACATAGTTCTCGAACCCGTAGGGTCCACACGCATAACGTTTGGTGACGATCGGTATTATGAGTTTATGTCATTTGATGTACCGAAGGTTGTTCAGAGTCCCGGATGAGATCACCGACATGACGAGGAGTCTCGAAATTGGTCGAGACGTAAAGATCGATATATTGGAAGGCTATATTCAGACATCGGAAAGGTTCCAAGTGGTTCGGGCATTTTTCCGGAGTACCGGGAGGTTACAGGAACCCCCCCGGGAGAAGTTATGGGCCTTATGGGCCATAAGAAGGAAGCACACCAGCCCACAAGGGGCTGGTGCGCCCCCCTTGGGCAGGAGGCCGAATTGGAATAGGTTTGGGGGGAGGCGGCCCCCCTTTCCTTCTCTCCTACTCCTCCTTCCCTTCCTCTCCTACTCCAACTAGGGAAGGGGGAATCCTACTCCCGGTGGCAGTAGGACTCCCCTAGGGTGCCCCATAGAGAGGGTCGGCCCCTCCCGTCCTCTACTCCTTTATATACGGGGGAGGGGGCACCCCATAGACGCACAAGTTGATCATTGACTTAGCTGTGTGCGGTGCCCCCCTCCACCATAGTCCACCTCGGTCATATCGTCGTAGTGCTTAGGCAAAGCCCTGCGCCGGTAGCTTCATCATCACCGTCATCACGCCGTCGTGTTGACGAAGCTCTCCCTCGAAGAACTACTGGATCGTGAGTTCGTGGGACGTCACCGAGCTGAACGTGTGCAGATCGCGGAGGTGCCGTACGTTCGGTACTAGGATCGGTCGATCGTGAAGACGTACGACTACATCAACCGCGTTGTCATAACGCTTCCGCTTATGGTCTACGAGGGTACGTGGATGACACTCTCCCCTCTCGTTGCTATGCATCACCATGATCTAGCGTGTGCGTAGGAATTTTTTTGAAATTACTACGTTCCCCAACAGTGGCATCCGAGCCAGGTTTATGCGTAGATGTTATATGCACGACTAGAACACAAGTGAGTTGTGGGCGATACTACTCATACTGCTTACCAGCATGTCATACTTTGATTCGGCGGTATTGTTGGATGAGGCGGCCTGGACCGACATTACGCGTACGCTTACGCGAGACTGGTTCTACCGACGTGCTTCGCACACAGGTGGCTGGCGGGTGTCAGTTTCTCCAACTTTAGTTGAATCGAGTGTGGCTGGGCCCGGTCCTTGTTGAAGGTTAAAACAGCACATACTTGACGAAATTTCGTTGTGGTTTTGATGCGTAGGTAAGAACGGTTCTTGCTCAGCCTGTAGCAGCCACGTAAAACTTGCAACAACAAAGTAGAGGACGTCTAACTTGTTTTTGCAGGGCATGTTGTGATGTGATATGGTCAAGACATGATGCCAAATTTTATTGTATGAGATGATCATGTTTTGTAACGGATTTATCGGCAACTGGCAGGAGCCATATGGTTGTCGCTTTATTGTATGAAATGCAATCACCATGTAATTGCTTTACTTTATCACTAAGCGGTGGTGATAGTCGTAGAAGCAATAGTTGGCGAGACGACAACGATGCTACGATGGAGATCAAGGTGTCGCGCCGGTGACGACGGTGATCATGACGGTGCTTTGGAGATGGAGATCAAAAAGGCACAAGATGATGATGGCCATATCATATCACTTATATTGATTGCATGTGATGTTTATCTTTTATGCATCTTATTTTGCTTAGTTCGGCGGTAGCATTATAAGATGATCTCTCACTAAATTTCAAGGTACAAGTGTTCTCCCTAAGTATGCACCGTTGCGAAAGTTCGTCGTGCCGAGACACCACGTGATGATCGGGTGTGATAAGCTCTACGTTCACATACAACAGGTGTGATATGTCTCCAATGTATCTATAATTTATGAAGTATTCATGCTATTATATTATCTGTTTTGGATGTTGATGGGCTTTACTAAACACTTTTATATTATTTTTGGGACTAACCTATTAACCGTAGGCCCATCCCAAATCGTTGTTTTCTTGCCTATTTCAGTGTTTCGAAAAAAAGGAATATCAAATGGATTCCAAACGGAATGAAACCTCCGGGAGAGTTATTTTTGGAACGGAAGCAATCCAGGAGACTTGGAGTAGACGTCAGGGAAGCTTCGAGGAAGCCACGAGGCAGGGAGGCGTGCCCTACCCCCCTAGGCGCGCCCCCACCCTCATGGGCCCCTCGTGGCTCCCCTGACCGACTTCTTTCGCCTATATATATCCATATACCCTAAAAACATCCGAGAACAGAATAGATTGGGAGTTCCGCCGCCGCAAGCCTCTGTGGCCACCAAAAACCAATCGGGGCCCTGTTCCGGCACCCTACCGGAGGGGGGATCCCTCACCGGTGGCCATCTTCATCATCCCAGCGCTCTCCATGACGAGTAGGGAGTAGTTCACCCTCGGGGCTGAGGGTATGTACCAGTAGCTATGTGTTTGATCTCTCTCTCTCTCTCTCTCGTGTTCTTGAGGTGGTACGATCTTGATGTATCGCGAGCTTTCCTATTATAGTTGGATCTTATGATGTTTCTCCCCCTCTACTCTCTTGTAATGGATTGAGTTTTCCCTTTGAAGTTATCTTATCGGATTGAGTCTTTAAGGATTTGAGAACACTTGATGTATGTCTTGCATGTGCTTATCTGTGGTGACAATGGGATATCACGTGATCCACTTGATGTATGTTTTGGTGATCAACTTGCGAGTCTCGTGACCTCATGAACTTATGCATAGGGGTTGGCACACGTTTTCGTCTTGACTCTCCGGTAGAAACTTTGGGGCAGTCTTTGAAGTTCTTTGTGTTGGTTGAATAGATGAATCTGAGATTGTGTGATGCATATCGTACAATCATACCCCCGGATACTTGAGGTGACATTGGAGTATCTAGGTGACATTAGGGTTTTGGTTGATATGTGTCTTAAGGTGTTATTCTAGTACAAACTCTTGAATAGATCGATCTGAAAGAATAACTTTGAGATGGTTTCGTACCCTACAATAATCTCTTCGTTTGTTCTCCGCTATTAGTGACTTTGGAGTGACTCTTTGTTGCATGTTGAGGGATAGTTATATGATCCAATTGTGTTATTATTGTTGAGAGAACTTGCACTAGTGAAAGTATGAACCCCAGGCCTTGTTTCCTAGCATTGCAATACCGTTTGTGCTCACTTTTATCATTAGTTACCTTGCTGTTTTTATATTTTCAGATTACAAAAACTTATATCTACCATCCATATTGCACTTGTATCACCATCTCTTCGCCGAACTAGTGCACCTATACAATTTACCATTGTATTGGGTGTGTTGGGGACACAAGAGACTCTTTGTTATTTGGTTGCAGGGTTGTTTGAGAGAGACCATCTTCAACCTATGCCTCCCACGGATTGATAAACCTTAGGTCATCCACTTGAGGGAAATTTTGCTACTGTCCTACAAACCTCTGCACTTGGAGGCCGAACAACGTCTACAAGAAGAAGGTTGCGTAGTAGACATCAGGGTGCAAGCCAGTTTTGCACACGCAGAATAATCGGGTTAAACTTGACGAGCCTAGCATATGCAGATATGGCCTCGGAACACTGGAGACCGAAAGGTCGAGCGTGAATCATATAGTAGATATGATCAACATAGTGATGTTCACCATTGAAAACTACTCCATCTCACGTGATGATCGGACATGGTTTAGTTGATTTGGATCACGTGGTCATTTAGATGACTAGAGGGATGTCTATCTAAGTGGGAGTTCTTAAGTAATATGATTAACTGAACTTTAAATTTATCATGAACTTAGTCCTGGTAGTATTAGCATATCTATGTTGTAGATCAATAGCTCGCGTTTAGCTCTCCTGTTTTATTTTTGATATGTTCCTAGAGAAAACTAAGTTGAAAGATGTTAGTAGCAATGACGCGGATTGGATCCGTGATCTGAGGGTTATCCTCATTGCTACACAGAAGAATTATGTCCTTGATGCACCGCTAGGTGACAGACCTATTGCAGGAGCAAATGCAGATGTTATGAACGTTTTGCAAAAAGCTCGGTATGATGACTACTTGATAGTTTAGTGCACCATGATTTACGGCTTAGAATCGGGACTTTAAAAACGTTTTGAATGCCACGGAGCATATAAGATGTTCCAAGAGCTGAAATTGGTATTTCAGACTCATGCCCGAGTTGAGAGGTATGAGACCTCTGACAAGTACTTTGCCTACAAGATGGAGGAGAATTGCTCAGCTAGTGAGCATGTGCTTAGAATGTCTGAGTACTACAATCACTTGAATCAAGTGGGAGTTAATCTTCCAGATAAGATAGTGATTGACAGAGTTCTCTAGTCACTATCACCAAGTTACTAGAACTTCGTGATGAACTATAATATGCAAGGGATAACGGAAACGATTCCCAAGCTCTTCGTGATGCTGAAATTGACAAAGGTAGAAAACAAGAAAAGCATCAAGTGTTGATGGTTGACAAGACCACTAGTTTCAAGAAAAGGGCAAAGGGAAGAAGGGGAACTTCAAGAAGAACGGCAAGCAAGTTGCTGCTCAAGTGAAGAAGCCCAAGTCTGGACCTAAGCCTGAGACTAAGTGCTTCTACTGCAAAGGGACTGGTCACTGGAAGCGGAACTGCCCCAAGTATTTGGCGGATAAGAAGGATGGCAAAGTGAACAAAGGTATATTTGATATACATGTTATTGATGTGTACTTTACTAGTGTTTATAGCAACCTCTCAGTATTTGATACTAGTTCAGTTGCTAAGATTAGTAACTCGAAACAGGAGTTGCAGAATGAACAGAGACTAGTTAAGGGTGAAGTGACGATGTGTGTTGGAAGTGGTTCCAAGATTGATATGATCATCATCGCACACTCCCTATACTTTCGGGATTAGTGTTGAACCTAAATAAATGTTATTTGCTGTTTGCGTTAAGCATGAATATGATTTGATCATGTTTATTGTAATACGGTTATTCATTTAAAGTAGAGAATAATTGTTGTTCTGTTTACATGAATAAAACCTTCAATGGTCATACACCCAAGGTGAATGGTTTATTGATTCTCGATCGTAGTGATACACATATTCATAATATTGAAGCCAAAAGATGCAAAGTTAATAATGATAGTGCAACTTATTTGTGGCACTGTTGTTTAGGTCATATTGGTGTAAAGCCCATGAAGAAAATCCATGTTGATGGGCTTTTGGAATCACTTGATTATGAATCAGTTGATGCTTGCGAACCATGCCTCATGGGCAAGACGACTAAGACTCTGTTCTCCGAAACAATGGAGTGAGCAACAGACTTGTTGGAAATAATACATATTGATGTATGCAGTCCGATGAGTGTTGAGGCTCGCGGCAGGTATCGTTATTTTCTGACCTTCACAGATGATTTGAGCAGATATGGGTATATCTACTTGATGAAAAATAAATCTGAAACATTTGAAAAGTTCAAATAATTTCGGAGTGAAGTGGAAAATCATCGTAACAAGAAAATAAAGTTTCTACGATCTGATCGTGGAGGAGAATATTTGAGTTACGAGTTTGGTCTTCATTTGAAACAATGCGGAATAGTTTCGCAACTCACGCCACGTGGAACACCACAGCGTAATGGTGTGTCCGAACATCATAACCGTACTTTATTAGATATGGTGCAATCTATGATGTCTCTTACCGATTTACCACTATCGTTTTGGGGTTATGCATTAGAGACAGCTGCATTCATGTTAAATAGGGCATCATCTAGATCCGTTGAGACGACACCATATGAACTGTGGTTTGGCAAGAAACCAAATTTGTCGTTTCTTAAAGTTTGGGGTTGCGATGCTTATGTGAAAAAGTTTCATCCTAATAAGCTCAAAACCAAATCGGAGAAATGTGTCTTCATAGGATACCCAAAGGAGACAGTTGGGTACACCTCCTATCACAGATCCGAAGGCAATACATTCGTTGCTAAGAATGGATCCTTACTAGAGAAGGAGTTTCTCTCGAAAGAAGTGAGTGGGAGGAAAATAGAACTTGATGAGGTAATTGTACCTGCTCCCTTATTGGAAAATAGTTCATCACAGAAATCTATTCCTGTGACTCCTACACCAATTAGTGAGGAAGCTAATGCTGATGATCATGTAACTTCAGATCAAGTTACTACCGAACCTTGTAGGTCAACCAGAGTGAGATCCGCACCAGAGTGGTATGGCAATCCTGTTCTGGAGGTCATGTTACTTGACCATCACGAACCTACGAACTATGAGGAAGCGATGATGAGCCCAGATTCCACGAAATGGCTTGAGGCCATGAAATCTGAGATGGGATCCATGTATGAGAACAAAGTGTGGACTTTGGTTGACTTGCCCGATGATCGGCAAGCCATAGAAAATAAATGTATCTTCAAGAGGAAGACGGACGCTGATAATAATGTTACTATCTACAAAGCTAGACTTGTCGAAAAAGGTTTTTGACAAAGTTCAAGGTGTTGACTACGATGAGATTTTCTCACTCGTAGCGATGCTTAAGTCTGTCTGAATCATGTTAGCAAATTGCCACATTTTATGAAATCTGGCAAATGGATGTCAAAAACTATATTACTGACTCTAGTAAACACTTTGAGTGTTGGTCACATGGCGATGTGAACTATGGGTGTTAATCACATGGTGATATGAACTATTTGTGTTAAATCACATGGCGATGTGAACTAGATTATTTACTCTAGTGCAAGTGGGAGACTGAAGGAAATATGCCCTAGAGGCAATAATAAAGTTGTTATTTATATTTCCTTATATCATGATAAATGTTTATTATTCATGCTAGAATTGTATTAACCGGAAACTTAGTACATGTGTGAATACATAGACAAATAGAGTGTCACTAGTATGCCTCTACTTGACTAGCTCGTTGAATCAAAGATGGTTAAGTTTCCTAGCCATAGACATGAGTTGTCATTTGATTAACGGGATCACATCATTAGAAAATGATGTGATTGACTTGACCCATTCCGTTAGCTTAGCACTTGATCATTTAGTATGTTGCTATTGCTTTCTTCATGATTTATACATGTTCCTATGACTATGAGATTATGCAACTCCCGAATACCGGAGGAACACTTTCTGTGCTACCAAATGTCACAACGTAACTGGGTGATTATAAAGGTGCTCTACAGGTGTCTCCGATGGTACTTGTTGAGTTGGCATAGATCGAGATTAGGATTTGTCACTCCGATTGTCGGAGAGGTATCTCTGGGCCCTCTCAGTAATACACATCACTATAAGCCTTGCAAGTAATGTAACTAATGAGTTAGTTGCGGGATGATGCATTACGGAACGAGTAAAGAGACTTGCCGGTAACGAGATTGAACTAGGTATTGAGATACCGACGATCGAATCTCGGACAAGTAACATACCGATGACAAAGGGAACAACGTATGTTGTTATGCGGTTTGACCGATAAAGATCTTCGTAGAATATGTAGGAGCCAATATGAGCATCCAGGTTCCCTATTGATTATTGACCGGAGACGTGTCTCGGTCATGTCTACATATTTCTCGAACCCGTAGGGTCCGCATGCATAACGTTTGGTGACGATCGGTATTATGAGTTTATGTGATTTGATGTACCGAAGGTTGTTCGGAGTCCCGGATGAGATCACGGACATGACGAGGAGTCTCAAAATGGTCGAGACGTAAAGACCGATATATTGGAAGGCTATATTCGGACATCGGAAAGGTTCCGAGTGGTTCGGGCATTTTTCCGGAGTACTAGGAGGTTACCGGAACCCCCCGGGAGAAGTTATGGGCCTTATGGGCCATAAGAAGGAAGCACACCAGCCCACAAGGGGCTAGTGCGCCCCCCTTGGGCAGGAGGCCGAATTGGAATAGGTTTGGGGGGAGGCGGCTCCCCTTTCCTTCTCTCCTACTCCTCCTTCCCTTCCTCTCCTACTCCAACTAGGGAAGGGGGGAATCCTACTCCCGGTGGGAGTAGGACTCCCCTAGGTCGCGCCATAGAGAGGGCCGGCCCCTCCCCTCCTCCACTCCTTTATATACGGGGGAGGGGGCACCCCATAGACACACAAGTTGACCATTGATCTCGTAGCCGTGTGCGGTGCCCCCCTCCACCATAATCCACCTCGGTCATATCGTTGTAGTGCTTAGGCAAAGCCCTGCGCCGGTAGCTTCATCATCACCGTCATCACGCCGTCGTGCTGACGAAGCTCTCCCTCGAAGCTCTACTGGATCGCGAGTTCGTGGGACGTCACCGAGCTGAACGTGTGCAGATCGCGGAGGTGTTGTACGTTCGGTACTAGGATCGGTCGATCGTGAAGACGTATGACTACATCAACCGCGTTGTCATAACGCTTCCGCTTACGGTCTACGAGGGTACGTGGACGACACTCTCCCCTCTCGTTGCTATGCATCACCAGGATCTTGCGTGTGCGTAGGAAATTTTTAAATTACTACGTTCTCCAACAGCAAGATCCGCCAGAAACACACCTCCACATGCCCTCCGATGATGCTAGGACGGGGGCTAGGCGGGGACAAGCTTATTTCATCTTCATGGAGCCGTCGCCGCCTCATCTTTTTGAGCAGGACGCAAACCCTAAATAGAAACAAAAGACATCTAAAAAACAAAGGAGGCCCTCCCGTCATCAAGGGCTTAGATCCACCACGCCTCCATGGCCTAAGGCCATAGGAGACAAAGGTAGATCTATGGCGCCGCCGACAGGAGGTTAGAAAAACTAGTTGCCTTGCACTGGCGCAGGTGAATGGGTACGAGTATGTCCGCAGGCGTGAAGCGGTATACTCCCTCTGTTCCCAAATGTAAGTATTTTTTAGAGATTTCAACAAGGGGCTACATACGAAGCAAAATGAGTGAATCCACACTCTAAAATATATCTATATACATCCATATGTTGTAGTCCATTTAAATCTCTAAAAAGACTTATATTTAGGAGCGGAGCGAAGAGTCAAAACTTCTACGTCAGGAGACCTCACCAGAGCGACGAAGGGACTGAGGAGTAAAAAGAATCCTACTCTCCGATATATATAATCCTAAGACTCAAAACATTTTTTTGTTCTAGACTCAACAACGTCAGCGATTCGATCAAGCAGGGGGCTCCTAAGTCGGGGCTGGCTCTGATTACCAACTTGTAACGCCCACGATGCGGCTATATCTCCCACGTGTCGAGGCACGACTTAGAGGCATAACCGCATTGTAGGTTTTGTCGCAAGAAGGGTCATCTTCACACAATCCCATGTAATGAACAAGAATGGGATAAAGAGAGTTGGCTTACAATCGCCACTTCACACCATTCATAAATAAATTCATACATCATTCAAGTTACACACATAGACCGACTACGGTCAAAACCAAATGAAAAGAAGATAATCCCAAATGCTAGATCCCCGATCGTCCCAACTGGGCTCCACTACTGATCATCAGGAAATGAAACGTAGTAACGACCAAGTTCCTCGTCGAACTCCCACTTGAGCTCAGTTGCGTCACCTGCACTGGTATCGTCGGCACCTGCAACTGTTTTGGTGGAATCTGTGAGCCACGAGGACTCAGCAATCCCATTACCATGGGTATCAAGACTAGCAAAGCTTAATGGGTAAGGAAGGGGTAAAGTGGTGAGGTTGCAGCAGCGACTAAGCATATATGATGGCTAATATACGCAAATAAGAGCGAGAAGAGAAGCAACGGAACGGTCGTCAACTAGTAATGATCAAGAAGTGATCCTGAACTCCTACTTACGTCAAACATAACCCAAAAACCGTGTTCACTTCCCGGACTCCGCCGGAAAGAGACCATCACGGCTACACACGCGGTTGATGCGTTTTAGTTAAGTCAAATGTCAAGTTCTCTACAACCGGACATTAACAAATTCCCATCTGCCACATAACCGCGGGCACGGCTCTCGAAAGTTTATACCCTGCAGGGGTGTCCCAACTTAGCCCATCACAAGCTCTCACGGTCAACGAAGGATATTCCTTCTCCCGGGAAGACCCGATCAGTCTCGGAATCCCGGTTTACAAGACATTTCGACAATGGTAAAACAAGACCGGCAAAGCCGCCCGATGTGCCGACAAATCCCGATAGGAGCTGCACATATCTCGTTCTCAGGGCACACCGGATGAGACATCCTACGAGTAAAACCAGCCCTCAAGTTTCCCCAAGGTGGCCCCGCAGTCTACTCGGTTCAGACCAACACTCGAAGGACCACTGGCCCGGGGGGGTTAAATAAAGATGACCCTCGGGCTCCGTAAACCCAAGGGAAAAAGGCTTAGGTAGGCAAATGGTAAAACCAAGGTTGGGCCTTGCTGGAGGAGTTTTATTCAAAGCGAACTGTCAAGGGGGTCCCATAAATCACCCAACCGCGTAAGGAACGCAAAATCAAGGAACATAACACCGGTATGACGGAAACTAGGGCGGCAAGAGTGGAACAAAACACCAGGCATAAGGCCGAGCCTTCCACCCTTTACCAAGTATATAGATGCATTAATTAAATAAGAGATATTGTGATATCCCAACATAAACATGATCCAACATGAAGCAAACTTCATCTTCACCTGCAACTAGCAACGCTATAAGAGGGGCTGAGCAAAAGCGGTAACATAGCCAAACAACGGTTTGCTAGGAAGGGTGAAAAGGTTAGAGGCTGACATGGCAAATTTGGGAGGCATGGTAAACAAGTGATAGGCAGCGCAGCGTAGCGATAGAACGAAGCAACTAGCAAGCAAAGATAGAAGTGATATCGAGGGTAATGGTCATTTTGCCTGAGATCCCGCAAGGAAGAAGAACGAGTCCATGAAGAAGACAAACGGACGTAGTCGAACGAATCCTCACAACTCCGGAACGAAACCGAAGCTAACAAGAGACGTAAACCGGAAAGAAGCAAACAACATGGTAAACAACCAACACATAAGCATGGCATGATGCACAATCAAGTATGATGCATGTCCAGTTTAATGAGGCATGGCATGGCAAAGTGCACAAACAATACTACAAATTAAGTGGAGCTCAATAAGCAACGAGTTGCATATTGACGAAACACCACATCAATTATTTAGTTCTCTCTCGGTTATGTACCCAACAATATTAAATGTTGATTAACATGGCAAGAGGTGAAGCATAAGTAAACTAACTATTTAGGCAAGTTTAAATGAGGCCGGAACAACAAACAACAATTCCGGAAAATCCCCATATGCATATAGCAATTTAAAGCAAACAACAATTTTAAATGTTGTTAACATGATGCGGATGACATATGCAAGTTTTATGCAATTTAATGAAAATATTGACTTGAGCAAGATACGAGGCATTTGTCATCATGGCGGAAAGAAAGGGTGTCACGGCGACGATTCCGAAAATGATGCCACGGTAACATATCGGTTCCGGTAGCTCATGGAGATACCGGTGCAAAAGGAAGTGTGCGGATGTGCGGAACATGCTAAAGATGGTGGGGTGCTCCCGACTACCGGGTTCCCACGAGTTAGTGGCATGGAAAGGAGTGACAATTCGGACACGGTGCAAACACGAGCATCTCATACAACACATGCATTCGGTCCACGGCGGTCGTCTCGTCATTATACTTTGAAGCATGCGTTTCGAGGCGGTTCAAAAATGTCGAGGGAAGTAGTCGTTCACGGGTCATAGTAGAAGTAGTCGTTCTCGCGATGGTAGTGGAAGTAGTGGTACACGGTGACGATAGTGGAAGTAGTGGTACACGTCTTGGAGAGGGACTTGACGAATCTGAGTTCTTCGGGGCAATCGGGTACCCGTTCGCGTTGTAGTCGTGCATGGTTCGTAGACATTCAGTGCGCCCGTAGAGGTACTTGGCACATCGTTACAAAGGTCGTACACAGATCCAGAAGAGGGACTTGGCGTTTCGTTCGGCACTCGTTCGAGCATCCGTGTGGTCTTGCCGGTGGTGTACTTGGCGAATCCAAAGGCATTGGTAGTGGTACTTGGCGAATCCCATGCTCGGTGGTCCTTGGACTTGGCGTCAACAGCAACGGGGCGCGATGCAGGGACTTGACGCGATGCAGGGGCGACGGCCGCGGGACTTGGCGCGATGCAGGGCACCGCGGCTCCGGGAACATGGCGGGGCGGCAGAGCCGCAGGGCAAGCCGAGATCCACCGGATCCTGGCAGAGCACGCCGGCGGCAACGTCGTTCGGCCAAAAGGGGCAGAGGCCATGGAGCCATGGATGAGCGGCAGTGGCGGATCCGGGTCACGCGAGGGCGGATCCTGCGGGACCTGATCCGGCCGAAGTCGGGACGAAGGCGAGCTCCAGTGGCGGGACTTGGTGGCGGGGCCGGCGCGAGGAGACGGGACAGCGTCGGGCGTGTAGGGCTCGGGGACGAAGCACCGAGGACGAGGCAGGAAGGGAAGGAGAGGGCGCGCGGGGTCTGCTGGAACTGCACGTCACCGGCGAGGAGGCTGGGGATGCGGATGACGGCGTGGAGGCGCGGCAGCTCGGGGCTGATCCTGGCGTTGGAGGCCGGGACTTGGCCGACAGCAGGGCGTCGTGTAGGAGCAGGACAAGGGTAGGCGTCGCGTGGAGGGGCGCTGGGGCTCGCTCGCCAGGGCGGCGATGGCGAGGAGGGGAAGAGGCGCTCGGGCCTTGTAGCGCAGGGAGCTCCTCTCTCTGGCGATGTGTGGCGGCGCGAGGGAAGGAGGAGGAGTGATCGATGGGAATTGGGGATCGGGCGGTGGGTGCGGCTAGGGTTAGGAGGGGTTTTAGTGGGCTGTGGGAACGGGTCGGTCTGGTTGGTTAGGCCCAAGAGGCCTAGCTGGGCTCTCTCTCTCTCTCCCTCATATTCTTTAGCAGAAAAGAATTAGAGAGAAGAAAAGAAAGTGGGCGTGAAGTTGAATTCAAACTCATTTGAATTATTTTCAAATGAGTGTAGGAAGGAAGTGGGTATTTGGTAGATCCAAAAATGTTGAGAATTTTGGAAGAGCCTCGATAAATGAGATAAGAATTGTTGGCAAAGTTTGAGGCAAGGAATTGAGGTAGAAAAATGCATGAAACTTAAACTGTAAGTGTGTTATGGTTTATTCCTAAAGGATGGAATATTTATCATAGCTCCCTAATAATATTGGGAGGGTAATTGTTATAAAGAGAAATCACCATGTGTGTTTCCCTCGATTTAAATGGATCAAAGATCCATACAATTTATTTAGATGAGTTTTTAAAATTAATGATATGATGGCATGATGACATGATGAAATGCAAGAGATGGCATGATGAATGCACAAACAAAACAAATCACACGACAAAACTCGGAATAGCTGGAAGTCTTCCGGAGCATCGGTCTCGGGGCGTTACAAGGCACTATTGTGCTTATCGCAGAAGTAAATCTGTGCCTCCACGAAAAGCAAATTTGTGCCGCTCGTAAGAAAAATACATGTTTTCGGGGAAGCAAATATGTGCCTCCACGAAAAACAATTATGTTCTTCTTCTGAAAACATGATTTTTTTTTTCGTAGAAAAGTAAATTTTCAAAATAAATCTCCAAAACCTAGGAAAACCGGGCAAAAACCAAAAAAACTAGAAACCCATAAAAAACATCAAAAAACCAAAAATACGTACAGAAAAATAAAAAAAATCCCGAGGGAGCATCCAGGACACGACACGTGGTGCCGGCTGGACGAACTACTTAGCGCACTCTCAGCCCACCAAAGTGGCCCTTGCGGGGCTACCGCAAGAGGTACCCCTTAGTGGGAAAATATCAGGTGCTACGGGAGCACCTAAGTTTAGCTGCTCCAAGAGCTTCTTGGCCATTGGATCTGAAATCCAATGGTCATCTACAGATGCGCTGGACCCGATTTGCAATACAAATTTTTGGGGGTGTTTTCTGAATAAAAGCGTGAGCTCTCTCCTCGGCCTTCGGATCTCAGATCTAACGGTTGAAAAGCTCCTGGAGCACCTAATCTTAGGTGCTCCCGTAGCACCAAATATCCTCCCACCCCTTAGTTAGTTGCTCTCGATCTGAGAGGTATGGCGCGGTCCCTACGCATGCTCACTAGTTGGTCGGCCAGTATAGCTACTTCTGAGCGTTCTCGCGCGAAGGTTGTATAAAGATTCTGAGAGTTTTTCATCCGATTTTGGGAAGCTTATGGTCTGGGTTTTTGTTGTTGTTTTTTCTCTTTGCGGATTATTTTTCTTTTAGTTTTTGCTTCTTTTCTCTTGTCTTCGCTTTCTTTCATTCTTTGCTTTTCAAATTTGTGAATTTTAGAATTAGGCGGAGATTATTTGAGTCCATAATTTAAGAAAAAAACAAGACCATTATTTGCATTAATGAACTTGTTTCGAATTTTGTGAACATTTTTGAATTTGAGATTTTTTTTATTGAACAATTTTAGTTCATAGACATCATTTGTATTCATGATAATGTTTTTTGTAATTACCAGATATATTCAGAACTCACAAATATTATTTGAAATTTTGGACATAAATTAATTTCGCAAATATTTATCAAATTCATGAATATTGTTTGTATCAACTAGCATTTATCAAATAAAAAATGTTCTTGATTTTGAAACAAATTTTGCATATTCAAAATATATTCATGAATCTGATAAATTTGCATATTCAAAAAATGTTCTCGAATTCTAGAAATGTTAGTTTTTTTTATAAAATATGCAAATAAATAAAATGTGTGCAAATTTCAGAAAATGTCCCCAAATTTCAAAAGAAGTTCATCAATTCAAAAAAATTGCTGATTCATAAAATGTTCATGCATTTCAAAAATGTTTTATTAAAAACAGAAAAAAAAAATGACTCTCAAAAGGTTTTCCTAAAATTCATAAAATGTTCGCCGATTCAAAGCATGTTCATGATTTATAAAAATGTTCATGAATCTGTAAAACATGTTCATGATTTCACAAAATGTTAGCATATTTGCAAAAACATGTTCATGATTTGACTATTTGAAAGAACCTGGATCTGTCTAACAAAACCGGCTATCTGTTTTATCATAGATTAGAAAAGACTTTCGTGAAATCAAAATATGTTGATGAATTTAAAAATTGAAAAAATCTTCGGGCACATAAAATGTTGTAGATTTTAAAGAAGGGCTCATGAATTCAGAAAATGTTTGCAAAATTGGTAAGTAGTTTTTAAAAAATCACAGATTTCGAAAAAACAAATTATTAGAAAAATATTTGCAAATTATTACAATGTTGGCGAATTAAATGTTTATGAAAATTGGGAATTAACTATTCTTGACTTTATAACATGTTCAAATGAAATAAAAATATTCACGCCTTTGAAAAAGATCACCAAATTTAAAAGGAAAAAAGGAAAAGTATAACCAAAAATAAAAAGTAAATAAGTAAAAAAACAAAGAGAAACTTCTGGAACATTCAGAAAACCAGGTGGGGAGTCCTAAACAGTTTATTTTAGAAAAATGTCCTCAATAGGTAACTACGCATCTATTATACTATAAAAAAGGTGCGTCAACCGAGGCCAATCTACCATACGAACAATGCAAGCGGGAGGGTGCACTCTTATGTCAAATGGACCGTATTTTCCTTTAGAAAGGACACTTAAAAGACATATTATATTTGATGAACATATATAAAAGATATAATCAACGCAATGAAAGGGAAATTGGATGCACAACACTAGTAAAAAAAAATACATTGAAAACCATACTAACATCTTCCTTCTTCCGATTGTTCGTCGCCTGTCGAAGATTAAAATTGCACTGAATCAACAATAACTACAAACGCCCTTGTCATACCAAGCTTTGAAGGCCACATTAGCCACTTGCCCGTTGAGACAAGATATAGAATCACTAATGCAGCATTGGTCGTTACATCACCCCACGTAGTACACAATTCATCACCACCACCCCATAGGGTTAGAGAAACTGGACTATGCCGCAAAATAAAATGAAAGAATATGTTGAAGTTGCTGCACCAATAGCCAGCCAATAGCTCTTGGTGAAATACACACCAACTACCAAGATTTGAAAAGAGCCAACAGATCTATGGATACGAACTCTCACAGGCTCTTCGTCAGTGTCGGGGCGAACGTCGTCGAGGTAGGGAGAGACCAGAGAGACCATATTCCAACACGTCATCGCCGCCACCATCTCGTCAATGTCATCGAGGAAACAAAAACTTAGGAAAAAGAAAACAATACCGAGGGACGCCCCCCCCCCCCCCCCCCCCCCCCCCTTCTCCTCTTGTCGCCGACGAGGTCAACGAATGGGGAATAGGAAAGGGGCCTAGGGAAACATTGGTTGCGGCGGCTAGGTTTGGGAGACGGCTGTTGTTTATGTGGGGGGAAAATCAAACGGTTTTCACAGAGTAGAATGAAGCGGTAAGGGGAGATGGAGATGCACTGTATGTCAGTATCTGACGCTACGGATGTGAAATAGTATTTGCCACAATGAGAGAAGTAAAATGAGATTTGTTTTTGTTTTATTTTGCGAAGGGTAACGGGCTGTGATTGTTCGAAGTGGGATACTGGGCCGATTAATCAAGTTGTATTATTTCGACAACCATTTTATTTTGGGCCACATGCTCCGTTTCCTACATGCGTATGGTCCAATACAGCCTTTGGATCATCGTCAATCAGAGTGGTCGATTGAATAAGGAGAATAAACTCGGGTACTCAAGTAAATGTAACCCAGTGACTAAAATTTATGGCACCAGTCACACATATTCACAATTACCATCAAAGGAAACTGATATCCCTAAAAAAATCAAAGGAAACTGACTCGTTGTTTCACTTTCTATACGAAACTGTTGGGAAACCGGGCCACCCGGAGGGGTGGCGGCGGCCGCGTGCAAAGCGCACGGGCTGGCCCCTCCCGTTTCCCCTCTTTTCTGTTAAGTGGGTACTTATCCCTTGACCCCTGGTCCATATATAAAGCAACGAGGAGTTATCATTGTAATCTCTGATCATTGATTAATAAAGCTGGTCTCCTCCATCTCTCTGTGTCATTTACTTTTCGCGTGTTTTGACTACTTCGACTAGTTCGTCTACGACGCGCGCCCTCGCTCCGCAACCTCGGACCGGACTCGCCGGCGGAGTTGCGGAACAGAAACCATCAGTCTGTTGGCTCACAGTCCGGGCCAGCAGGCAACCAAACAGCCGTTTGCTAACTGGTGTGACATAGCGGTAACTCCTTTTTCCTAACAAAAAAGGTGGTCAATTTGACGTCCCGCCCACTATAGAGCTGTGCTCTTTATACTGAACTAAAGTGTGCTACTCAGATCGAAGTAATTGCCATCATCCTGTTAGTCCTGTAGTATATCTACAGGTTGGTGGCTGTCGGCCCATCTAACAAGCCGAAGTAGGAGTGTAACAGTGAATCGTCTGACTTTGCGGTGTTCTTGCTGTTTAGGGCATTTCTAACCCATCCCACAAAATAAAGGACTAAAATGGTGGAGTAAATTTACTTCATTATGTTTTGGCCGTTTCTAGCCGATCCTCTAAATTTAGTGGAGTAAAAATAAATTTCCATTTACATCACATATTCGGCCACGGAAACACATTCCTTACTCTTTTATTTCATTCAACGACATTGAAGTACATAATTCACCAATTCTTCGCCACGAGAGTAAGACCAAAAAAAAAAAAGGACAACAGTTAGACATTTTGGAAGATATCCAATTTTCCTAACTGCTCTTACTAGTTGGATTAATATATTCTCTATGTATTTATTGTTGATTTGCGGATTCTTGAGCTTCAACATCTCTTTCTTCTTCGATTCTAAAGAAGTAGACGTTGCTTCGCATCTAATCTCATTTCTAGCCTTAGTTCTAGCAACGAGTGCACGGACATCTATCTATTTTCGTGCTATCAATAGATCGATGTATTATTCTTCCCAATACCAATATTTGCATCCATCCTACACACATAGATGAGCAAACAATGAGTTACCAATGCGCCGAATCCGGTGAAGAGCTGAATGAAAACAATCACAATCACATGCCCCATGATTTGTGCACTTCAAGAACACCCATCCGGGATGTTGTGGTGTGGTAGAGACTCGGTGCACAACCTGCTGCGTGCAGTCGTCGCGCTGTATGACCGGCAACAGCGAGCCGTTGCGCCAGCGCCGAGCCCGAGCGACGGCCAGGCGTGTATTTGCCGGCAAACCTTCGATGGGAGAGATTCGAGTGGCTAGAGGAGGAACCGGTACCTGCATGCGGCCCGGTGGCGTCGCCGGGGCTGTGCGGTCCGCTTCCCAGCCAATCCATGGCAAGATGCAGCCGTCGGCGGCCGGAAACGCCAAATCCGGCAGCAGCTGTAGATCCTCCACCTCTTCACCGGCGACGGGAGGAGGAGGCGCAAATTGAAGTGGTAGAGGACAGCGGCGGAGCCTACGGAGGGGCGGCGGCGGCGGGCGGGGGGTGCGAGGGGCGGCGTGAGCGCATATGAGGCGGGAGGGGAGGGGAAGCGTGGCTTTTACTCAGCCGCCGCGCGGTGGAGTAAATATAGGGAGATTTTTAGGGCCGGAGTAAAACTTTTAATCCCTTACGGCGGATAAGGGATCGGCTAGGTCCCTATTAGGAGTTAAACCGCATTTTTACTCCTCTAACCGGTCGTAAGGTATCGGTTAAAAATGCCTTTAAACTTCGTACTATCTGGTTTAGCTGCACAGTGGTGCTACTAGTCACTGTTCTACTCACAGCACATAAGGCACGGATCGAGGACCGATACTTCATGCCCGCACCCAACTGGTCACTGGCGTCAGATGGGGCCTAAAGATCGATTCGAGGCAAAACGTGAATCTGAAGGCGTGCATGCAAAAGCAGTACTAGCACACCTTCCATGCATGCACAAACAAGTCCCGTTCCAGATGGAAGGGCTTGAACCACTGTCGCCTAGTGTGTGAAGTTACATTCAGTTAAGCTCAGCACCCAAATGCGACAAACAATCACCTATCTAGCTAGTACTAGCTGGTACCCCAACTGTCTAAGAGGTCAAGGTGATCCGTGACCAGTGGGTAGATCTATGAATCTTAACGTACGATTGTCACTAGTCAACTCAGCCTACGCCAGTAAACCGAGCGCTAAAGCTAGCTACTTGACTCTTGGGCCACAAGCAAAGGAACTGTCATGATTCATCAATCGACTAGCCATCTACTGCAGATAGCAAATTTGTCCGGGCGGGGGATAATTCGATATATATGCTTCATGTCTGACTTGAGAACGAGAGATTGAAACTTACGAGCAGTACTACGTGGTACTACTACATGATTTTGTTGAGGAATCACAGACAACTTCACTAGCGCCATTGCTGTTTGTGATTTCGATGGCATATCCGTCGGTAGCAGCACAGCACGTACGGGGCGTTCTCTTCTGCCGAACGATCCCAGGCCGGAGACAGCTTCAAGTTGCCCATGGCGACGTCGCGGCGAACTCTTCAATGATTTGGCCGTTGGTTTCCCATTTATGTCTGCAGATTCCAGTTCGCGCCAAATCTTCACTGGGACCCACGTGTCTACAGTACGTACGTAGACCGGAGAACGCTGCTCTACTGGAATCCACGTGCCTGGTCCGAATTTTGTGTAGGTAGGTACTGTCTCCACGATAAACTTGGCAATGTTCAGGGCGTGTATGCAAGATTGCAACTAGGGAAGGGAGACGATACGATGTTCAGATTTACTGCTGCTCAGTGCGTTTGATCAGAATGTAATGATAAAAACATGTCATCTGATCATGGATGCAAAGATATACGCCCCGTCTCAAAATAAGTGTCTCAAATTTAGTATAACTTTGTATAAAAGTTAGTATAAAGTTCAGACATTTATTTTAAAACGAAGGGAGTATATGAACCAAGTAAGATTCCAGAAAGAAGTTGCGTAGTGGGTGTGTGCTTGCCTGTGCTGCCTCAATCGTGAACAGACGACGATCTTGACTTCTTGATCAGTGCTATAGGTTCGCTGTGTTGTCTGTTGTGTGGGTTTTCTTAAATTGACCAACATTTTTTCTTTGTAATGCAATGGCAAGAGGTCTTGTCTGGCTTGTCGGTTTCGGCAGAAAAAAAAACTCTTGTCTAAACAAGTAAAATTCAAAAGCAAGTTACATATGTATCTCTGTGGCTCACTTCGCGAAATAAGAAAATTTCGAAGGCAAGTTTTCTGGCGGGGCGCTGTCAAGGCTACTGGTTGCGGCGGGGACATGGTACTGTATGGGCTAAGCTCGTACACGTGCAATCACTAGCCGAAAATTGATGTGAAAGAGTCTTTCACTACAGGCTTGCAGGCCGGATTGTCGCTTATACTATAATGATCTACAGTAACATGCAGGGGCAGTGTCTACAGACTAGAAAGCTACTTTTATTCAATGAGAAGAGCTACCTAGTTGGACCAGCACTGCAGGATCGATGTGATGGATTAATTCGTTGCACAAACGCAGGACCGTTTTGAAGCAATTCTGCATGGAAAAACCTACGTGGGTGCATGTCACAGCTGAATATAAACGAACCTACTGCCCTGTGTACGAAGGACTTAACGGAAATATCTACTACTACGCCATTCATAAATACTCCCTACAAACATAAGTATACTCCTTAATATAATGCTTCCTCTATTCCCGTGCTTCAACTTTGACCATAAATTTAACCAACAAGACCGACTGCGGCGGGAGCAAAAGTTATACCAGTGAATTCGTATTCAAATAAGTTTCAATTATATAATTTTTTTCTCCCGCTGCAGTCGGTCTCGTTGGTTACATTTATGTCAAAATTGGACCTCGGGAAGCGCGAGCGCACTATATTTTGGAATGGAGGGAGTATAACTAGATGATACGTCACAATTTTCAATAGGATTTGGTCGTATGAAACCTTTGGATCAATAACCATAAAGGGTTTCCCCCTGCTTTATATTATAAAGCAAACATCTGATACATCCAGCTCGTTGGAGCCGCAACACAGATAAGCCCAAAAGGAAAAACAAGAAAAGGAAAAGAGAAATAAATGCCGACACCGGCAGATCAACGAAGAAAAGAAGACCGGCAACCGTTGCACCCTCCGAAGAAGTATCACCACGCTCCCAGCATCCCGAAGCGCCATGCACCAAGCAACACCTTCAAGAAGGGATACGACGACGCCGTCGCTGTTGCCTGGACAAGTTCTAGGGTTTCCCCCGGTACCGCCGGGGGGGGGGGGATAGTGGGCAAGGGATATACCTGATGCCCCTTAGGAAGGTCCGACGGCGCCCACAGGCGTCACCGCGTCATTGCCGGACAAGCCGACAGGGATTTCTCCCGATCCACAACCACCACCACCACCCCAGGCACTGCGAAATGCACCACCCCATCAGCCGTCCACCAGCCTATGCCACCACGGTTACTAGACTACCATCGCCGCCTCTCTGGAGCTGCCAACACGAGACTTGGAGAGGGAAAGGAGACATCAGCCACGGGAACGGCCAGAACTCGACCGGAGGGAGGGGACAACCTCCACTACCGCAGCGGAGCCGACCGGACACGGCGACGAGGACTTGCCGGGCCCCGATGGCTCGACGGGCCCACTTGGACCCGGGCAGTCCTGTCACCACACTGCAACTCGCCGACCGATGAAGTCCTCACCGCCCGCAGACTGGCGCCACCTCGCCACCACCAGGGAGCGTCGCTGCCGAACGCCGAGCTACCGGCCCGCCCCAACCCAGATGGGGCCCAACATGCACACACACACACACACACACACACACACACACACACACATATATATATATATATATATATATATGTAAATTGTTTGGGGCACCTAGGTGCCCAGGCACCTAGCATTTAATAGCTCACATGTCCACCCATTTGCATTTATTGATTTGAATAAAATTAAAACACACATTAATTGGTGGAGTGAGAATGACACAATAAAAAGGAAAGATATATACATGATTACATGCATCCTCTTTAGATCAAGGTATACTATGTACGCACAATGTAACTCGCCGGCTTGTGGATTTTCTATGCACAGATGAATACATGTATACATAAAAATCGATACCTTCATGAGGTATCCATGACAATTTTTTTTATTATGTATATCGACAAATTATGCGCTGACTCCAAATAATATAAACATACCGTTGGTATATATACCTACTAATAAAATTATGTTCGTACACGGCTACGTATATATCTAATGATTTATTCTAGGTTTTAGGTAGTAAAGAAATTATATACATAGCGGAAATGTATATACCTACTAACGGAATTATGTACATACGTGGGTATGCATATACCTACTAACGAAATTATATACATACCCCGCAAAAAAAGAAATTATATACATACGTGGGTATGCATATACCTACTAACGAAATTATATACATACCCCGCAAAAAAAAGAAATTATATACATACGCGGGTATGCATATACCCAACAAAGAAATTATGTACATACGCGGGGTATGCATATACCCCTAAAAAAATTATGTACATACGCGCGTGCTTTTCAAATAAAGTACATGTACGGGTATGTGTATGTGTATACCCAATTATGTGATGGGTACGTGTATACTTACTATTGAAATTACGTAATATACACGTCTACTTACATACGTAGTTATTTATTTTATGAATAAATAAGTGCTATATAAGGAGGTAATAAATGTTGATTTTTATTCACTATGGTATTTCAATGACCTTCCTTTTCTATGATGTGACATGCATGCATGGACGGTTAAAGAATTAAAGCCTGCCAAATTAACTAGTAATTAAATCATTTATATTGGTTTCCAAATCAGTCGCTAAGCACGACCCAACGATGGATAGGCAAGGTGCCCAGGCACCTAGGTGTCCCAAACTGGCATTATATAGTAATCAAACATAATAAATTTTATGTATTTTTGGTTTTAACTTTTTATATTATTACTTCAAATATTCATATTTCATACGATGAATCACATTGAAACATTTTGCAAAGTATTCCCGCAACAACGTATCATCTAGTAACTAGAATTAGTAGGAAACAACTAATAATGAAAAATAATTATCATGCATGTTTCAGTGGGTCGCTGATGCTGTGGCATGTGTGCATGTTAAGATAATAGAGGTAGTGGGGATAAGTGCAAAGTTTGTGTGGACGGGGGCATCGGAGGACTTTATTTCAAATGATTAAAAAACGATATTTCTAAGTTTAAAAAATTCGACAAAAAAACTGTAAAAACTTATACATATTCGTGGTGGATTTGTAAAGTTTTGTTCAAAAATATTGTGATTTGCAAGCTGCACAAAAAAAAATTCTGGCCCAACAACAAAAAGAAAATGGCCCATTTCCCTGTATGTATTTGTTTTTTTGTCTATGCCATGTATGAAAATATATTATTATGAAATTTTTCGTGAACGTGTTATATATGTATTTGTGTATGTACAAATATTTTTTATTTTTTTCAGTTTTGAAATATGTTTTTTTGTGAAGTCCACCAATTCCCCCGCCCTCCATTTGACTTTTCATAGTGGGGACTAACTATTTAGGTATATAGGATATTAAAGTGTGTTTTATTGTGTATTCAATGATATTAATTTGGTATCAGAATTCTTGGTTTTTTTCCTACAAACTTTCTGGAACTTTGCACTGTTCGACTTCAAACAAAATTTATATGCCTTATTTTCAGAGATGGAAGGAGCATTATATATGTGATGTGTCTGCATTTAATAGTTGATGGACACGCCTTCTTCTCTTCCCGATGACGTTAGGGTTTGATTTATACCGTAAACTCTATAGAGAAGCTTTTTTTTCTACAAAAACAAAGGCACTTAAAGAATATAACTGCCTAATCTACTGAAAACTGATCAAAAACCTTTACAAATACCCATAACTAGGAGCACCACCTATGGAGCTGGCTATCAGCAACAAAGATTACACATGCTGCCGAGAAGAGGACCAGCGTCAAGGTTGCCTAGCTACAGGTGTCATTGTCGTCAGTCCTCTTCGATTCAATGACTCCAACTTTACCACGAACAACCACCAATGAAGCCCTAGACGCAATGACCACACGAAGCTTGCATCAACCCATGGAAAACAGTCAACCCCTAATAACGGGGACAAGATAGTTTCGACTTTGATGATGAATTCTCCAAAAGAAATGTGCAGGGCTCGCATGGACTAAGACCTCCACAGACACCACCAATCATCTGTCGTAGTCACCGCCTAGGCTCCTCAAAGGTAGCTCTGACTTCACAACAACATGAGAAAGGAGAGGAAACATGTCGGATACTCCAGAAAGAGCCGACTACCAAAGCCATGTTGCGACCAAACTCATCTCGCAACCATTATTGTTGCCAAACTAGCACCACCAAAACAAGAGCAGTTGCCTCATAACCACAAAAAACGAGCCACAACCGATCTTGTCATCCACACCGGCTCCAAGACGATGCCTTCTAGAGAGGAGCAATGAATAGCACCGCCATCGCCCACTCAAGAGGTTGAAAGTTTCCCTCAAAGCCAAGGGAGAGCAGGACGCAAGATGGACGCCCTAGGCGAGGAAACAACGCCCACATGTGTTGCCATAACCGGCTCCAACCACAAGTTGGAGCAGGCCATTATTCTAAGAAGGAAAGGATCCCACTCCCCCACAAAGGTCAAAATAACCCAAAACCCACCACCAAGTTGCATTTGACATGCCAGGTCAAGGGGTACTAGGTCATCGACACCGTCCACACCTAAAGGGTGTGACAAAGAAAACTAAAACAAACCTTTGTTTGTACGGCCGGATCTAGCCACCTTGTCGTTCACCACTACCACATTGAACCCCCTACGCGTGTCGCCAATCCAATAGGAGCCTAAGAATCTGCCAGAATGTTGTCATGTGTCGAGATCCGGAGGACCCCCAATGCGCCAAGAGAACCCACGTCGAGTGCCTCCATGGTAAAAACCAGGGCCCACCACCATGATGCACGAACGTCTACAAGGGTCACCATTGCCGTGAAACAAGGGCCACCGCCCTTTGCCTGAAACACCGCCCACGCCATCGCGAGCCGAGACAACCTCACCATCGCCTTACGTTGCGTAGTATTAGCCCTGCGGCAGCATTTGGTAGTGGTCAGCGAGTGGAGGAGAAGGGGGAGGGGTGGCAGCAGGATTAGGGCTCTGCCTGAGCCGCATGGGAGGCGACATGGGGATGAGATGTTTGTTCACTGTGAGAGTAGTTGTAGGGCTACTAAGTTTGCCTCGGGGTGCTACCACATTACCAATGCACCGTAGAGCTACCAATAAATAGTAAAAAAAGAAACTTTTTTGTATAGTTAGATTGTAATATAATCTAGCATACCACAAATATTAGATCAAAACACAACGCATCAAACTAACAAAAAACAACAAAGGACAAATTTTGCAACCACTAATATATAATGGGATACGAATAATCACACATCACATATGGATGTATTTTTCCATTAATAATCAGGACTATCTCATACGGGGCATACAGAAAATCCATTTGCAACAGGCTTAGGGTGAAAACCCATTTGTTGTGTGTAGCTACTGTCGATGGGTGAAATGAAGCGCATATGTGATGACACATTGCGAACGGGATAGAAATGACCCGCGTGAGATAGTAGAAAGTAATGCATAAAATTTGATGAGTTCTTGCCTGCATTTGATAAGTCGTCGGCATAAATCATTACAGATGAATGTAGAGCTTGCCCATCTGCAATAGCCCTTCCACCACTATAAAACATGACCTTAATGTATGTCTTGCACTTTTGAGTCCCATGACATTTTCCACGCACATACCTTCATCATTTTTATCTTATCCACAATACTATATCAAATTTCCTTTTTGTTTTCTTGTAGCCAAACATGAGTGGTGACTTCATTCTTAAAATTACATGGCATTTCACTTGGCAGTATGTGAGTGTCTACATGCGGTTGTGGTATATGTGTGTGTTATATTCCACTTGTTGTTTTCCTAAAAATGGCATATATAGAGCCAAAAAAAGTATGCCTTTTAACTCATTCTGACATGCCTTATGCGGACATGCAGTACTAGCACAATATAGTGTATCAATTATCTGATTGATAGACCGCCAACCATATCGGTTGAACATATGCACTTGGAGATGGTAGCTTTGATATGTTGATATGTTTAGCCGATATGGTTGGCAGTCTAGCAATAGGATTTGGGATACATTTGTTGTAACATGTAATCTTTTGTGGGGTTGTTTTGGCCATTTGATGTTTACTTTTTTTACTTGTAGCAAGAATTACATGCTTTGTGCTCCATATGTAGAAATATAAGAGCATTTAGAGGGAGTAGTAAATAAGGATGTGTGCAATTCTCAATGCATAGGTTGATGAAAAAAGGACTTGCGGGTGAGATATTTCTTGGTTATGTTATTCAATTGTATTAATCATATGCATGACTATGCATTTATTTGTATTTTTGTTTGACATATGCATGTGAACACTATGCTTTGTTCTATTAAGTCTCTGCATCAAATTGTTGATGACATGTCAGTTGTGGCGTAGGCGGGGACTGACGGGATCCATGGTCGCCCATGATCCCATGTTTGTGCATATATGTGTTGTTTTATGCACTTAATCTCTAGGGTTTTAGGAAATGAAACATGTATTAGTACAATTATTTCGCCCCTTTGTTATCCAAAGTTTAACTCATTTGGCCTACGAGATCTTTGATTCCTGGCTCCTCCACTACATGTCAGTTGGGTGATCTTTAATATTCACTTGGAGAGGAGATTCGGTTTGGATTGTGGAGAGAAAGTCACCATTCTCTTTGATTTTTGAATGTGCTTGTTGATTTGTTTAGTTAACATTGTTGGAATTTCACACATTTGGCTATTTGCTTGGTGATTACACTGATTATATGTGTGTAATTAGATGGCGAGTACAAAATTCAATGATCTTTGTGTTGAACCATGTGAGAATGGTGCCATCTTAAAGCATTGGGGGAAGGCTTAAAAATGTGGAAATTTAGAATTAACTTGTTCACTTGTAGTATTGATTGATATGATGCAATGAATCAAATGAAAGCCTCCATTTTAAATAGCTTACAAGATTGGACTGACATGGGTGCAAATTATAAGCAGTACCTGGATAAAATTGGATCTTCCCCTTTGAAAACGTCACTCGTGCATAATTATAAGCAAACCCTTACTAGTTCCAAACACAATGAACCCAGTAATGACAAGTTCCCTAAGACTAGGCAACAGCAGTCGGTCGGCCTGCTGATGACACAACGGCAAACAAGTCTGCAGAGAACTCATATTCTGTTGACACCTTTCACAATCACCATCATAACAACAACAAAAGTAGTAGTAGTAATACTAACAAACCGCAGTTATATCGTGTGTTTAATCCCCTTTGATGGCTCCGCCGCACCTTACACGCCGAGACCGATCTACGCCTAGTCGCAGTCGCGGTTCCGGTTGCCCGTGCCGCCGCGAAACGGCAGCATCCAGCACGGGCTCGGCTGACGCGCCCCGGAGCACACCACGGCGCCGCTCTTCGCCGCGGGAGCCTGATCGTCGTGGCGCCCGTGCTGGTCGGGCGGCTTCTCCGACGCCACGAGCCACCGGCTGGACGACGACACCTGGGCCGGCGACGGCCCCGGCCGCGACCAGCACGCCTTGCCGACGGCGAGCCTGCGGAACATGTCGGCGATGAAGCCGACCTTGATCGTCCGCTTGAGCCTGTACCGCTTCTTCCTGCCCGTGGCCGTGACGCGACGGGACACGTCGACGCCGCCGCCGTGGTGGCGGAGCAGGTAGGACGGGGGCGGGGTGATGGCCGGGAGCGCGCCGCCGACCATCCGCGAGGCATCCCTGGGCGTCCCGGGCTCCGACTCCCAGACGAACGGCACGGAGCCCGGCTCCGACCCGTAGTACCGGAACGACGGGTTGGCCCCCGAGCTCTCCTTGGTAAGCAGCCGCTCGTAGAACTTGCCGCCCTGCTTGATCCGGAGCGGGCTCTGCGGCATCATGGCGCGGAGTGGGCTCTGCGGCCGCGCCACCTCGCCGGCGCTCGGAGGCATCGCTCTCTCTGTGTGTGACTGGCTCGTCTCTCCGGAGTAGCCCGAGACCGACCCGGCTGGAGGCCGGTCGACCGTAGTGCACCGGTGTAGTGGCTCTGTAGCTTGGACTGGAGGATGGTACACATGTAGCCGGAAGCGACGCGGCGTGTTATATAAACGGATCTCGCTTGGTGGTTCGGTTGCCGGTCAGTCTCGTAATTACGCACGTACGCTTGCTATTTAAATCCAGCGCCACTTGTCCACAGAACCGCACGGTGGACCAACCGTACTTGCTCCATGGACTCCGGCCGGTTCGCTAACAGTTAGTACCATGCATCTCCTTCGTCTGTGGCGTGTGGCAAAATCACACTTCGTCTTACTTATGTATACCATACCATGCCGTCAAAAATTACTATTTTTCGAAAAAAAAATACTTTAGACTCTGCATCAATCGATGCACACACCATCTTTATCTATTATTCAAGAGAGTCTAACAACATGAATACATAGTTTAACATGAAAGCCCCCTATCTAGCAAACAAAGTCGCAACACCTACACTTTTGATATTTGTGCCCAAATCGCATGAACGTGCACTATCTAATCAGGCGGCCTCACGCAGTGCCCCGCATCGGGCCGATAGCACCACCCGGCCTGGCCGACCCGCAGCGCGCACCCATGTGCATGCTCTGGATCTGCCACCGCCCCATCTTCAGGAGGGATCAACACATTCACCTTGCCAGGTTGTACTGCCATCGAAGCCGCCATGACGCCAGACAGCGCCATCTCCATGCGTGCGTCCATCATCATGCATCTGTCGCCGAGACCCGCCGTCGTTGATGCGGTAAATGCCACATTGCTCCACCTTGTGACCTCTCGAGCGCCTACTCGAAGACGATGCCCCTAGGAGGAAAAACGATGTTGCGCACCGCCATCCTCCGAACCAGAAAATCCAGATCTTGGGCTCCCTTGAAGTAGCCCGAGCGAGGAGGTGAGAACTGCAAGACGATGCCTTCACCAGGGTAGCGACGCAAAAATGCCGCCATCGTCCGCCATGACCGAGATCCACCATGCCGTCAAAAGTCTTGCTCTTGAACATATGATTTTGGAAATTTTATCAAGCTAAACTGAGCTGGCATTGGAGATATCATGTGGCTTTCATATGAGTAGACTTTGCTTGTTCTATCTATGTTCGTGTATCTTCGGTTAGGATCTTTCCAATCTATGCTACTTTTCAACGACGACGGTTGATGTTCTGATGCGCTGGTCCTATTGAGTCTTAGCACGGCGACTTCCCAACTATCTACTACCACAACAAGTTTTGGCCGGCTCCGGCGAGAGAGGGGTGATGACGGTGGCGCGTCTTCGGCTCGCTTCAGTGCTTGTAGTTGTCGCTAGGTGATCATAAGATCTGGATGTGTTTTTTATTATTTATAATCTTTGTTGACTGTCATGTTTGAAGATGAATAGTTGAAACTTTTTTTGAAAAAAAACCTTGAGCTTGAACTCTTTTTTGCGAGAGAAATTTCCAATCTATTCATCAATCATCGCAGTACAGAGAACATTAGAGGTAATAAAAATTGCTACCAGGTCCATCGACCACCTAGCGACGACTACAAGCACTGAAGAGAGCCGAAGGTGCGCAGCCGTCATCGCGCCTCCCTCGTCGAAGCCGGGCAAACCTTGTTGTAGTAGACAATCGGGAAGTCGTCGTGCTAAGGCCCCAAAAGACCAGCGCACCAGAACAACAACCATCGCCGGTGAAAAGAGTGATAGATCAAAAAGATCAAACCTGTAACCGTACAAACGAAAACGAACAAAAACTGGATACAAATTGATCCACCGAAGACCAACACCGATCGAATCCCGTGAGATCCGATGGAGACACACCTTCACAAGTCCTCCAATGATGTTGTTCGCACCATCGGAACGGGGATCGAACGTGAGAGGCATCATCTCTACTGAGGGACATCGCCACTGCAACACAACCCCAATCTAGACAATGAATCTAACAAAAGCACAAAAAGGGTCCCACTTGCCGGTGTGGGGCCAAGATCTCCGCCCCTCCACAACCAAAAGCCCAAAAGGCCATTGGAGATGGGACAGATCGGCGACGGCGGCGGCGGGAGGAGGAAGAAAGACAGCCCGGTTAACCTTGAGCTTGAGCTTAGTTCAAGCCGAACTAAAGTGGTGTACCTAGCACGACTGCACGATGCCCGTGCATTGGTACAAAGTCATAAAAAATACGGTTAGGTTACTCGTTTACCAGATAATTGAAAGATGTTGGTGTCCGGCGGCCACAGAAATACAATGTGAGATCATGTGGCGGCCATTTGAGAATCTTAAGCGGCCATGGCGGGACAAAACCGCACTTCCAAATTAGCTAAGTTACACACGCGACTAGCTGCACGCTTAAATTGACCTGTCATAGCACAATGATGAATTTGCTTACCGTTTGTATACCTTGGAAAATAGATGAAACCGACAGCCGAACCGAACCATGCAACAGGTTCAGCAACTTAATTTTTTACAGGTAGTATTAATCTCGGCTAATTACGTTGACGAACGGTGTGTCGGTTAGCCTGCTTGTGTCCCATAAAACATTTGATTTGATGAAAATGCAGGTCGGGATATCATTGTTTGCTTTGCGGCTGTTTCAAAACCGCATTGTATAGTGGCCAGCCTTCGCCGGAACCACCCTGGAGTAAGTAGAGCATTTGAATTTACTTTGAAATTGTATGGGACAAATTATATAGCTGCCAGCCTGCCACCGATTGGAACTTTGGTGTTAAAGTAGTACTCCTGTCATGTTTATTCCCTCTGTTGCGCCATGGACCTGCTCGTTCGAAAACGATCAATGTGATTGTTCATCATTGCTTGACGAGTTCCCGACGTAGATGGCGCACTGACACTGTGTTTGCAAGAAGGAAACGGGAATGCCGGATGAGAAGTTAATGCACGGTCTTGGTCCTTTTCATCCCCCCCTGCACCGCTCAACAAACCTGCCATTTTATGATTTTATTTGGGGCGAAGAAGGTTCCACTCGAGTATTTCGTAGCAAGCTTTGTATTTTTATTTGGGGCAGAGAAAGTTCAGTTTGAGTATTTGCTAAGAAGTTTTGTGTTGACCAAACTTTTAGGGTCTTTTTGATTCGTAGGATTCTGAAAACGAGGGCAAAAAGAAAATTGTAGGATTGAAATCTAATGCTTATCTCAATTCTACAAGATTTTGATTTTGTTTGATTGCACTGCAGAAAGAAAAACAAATGTTTGACTCAGAATTTCAGGGAGAGCTAATGCTTATGTGTATTGGATATTTTGATTTGACACTTCTTCACGCCAAAAAGAAGACAACTACATCTGAGCTAAACCTGGATATGAAAGTCTTCTTTCATTTAGGGTGAAGTAAAACCAAGCTCATGAGCTTACTATCCTATGTCGTCACAAATTAGTTGATAGTGATAGGATCCCTTTTTTGGAATCCCCATGTCCCACTTGTGATGTGGCGGCATGGGATGTCAAAAGAAAAGGGATGGAGTTTTTCTCGCTTTTGGCGTAGCGGGCCTCCCAAAGTGGATGCTAAAATTCCTATGTAATGTAATACAAAGAAGTCCGTAGGAAAAATTCTATAGAACTCAGTCCTATTAATCAAACAATTGACAAAGAGAAAACCAAAGGATCCATAAAAAAACCCAAGGAAACTAACCCTTCAAAATTATATGGAAATCCTTTTTAACAGTAAACAGAAATTCTATGAAAATTATTTGACTCAAAGGAACCCTTTGCAGGACTATTTCTTTGTGGTTTTCTTTAATGGGGTTTCATTGTTTGCATTGGTTTCCTTACTGTTATTGTTGACATGGATTTTGACCAAGATAAAGTAAAATGCAAAAACCACATAAAATATAAATGCAAAATGACAAAAATCCGTTTTATGATGAAAGGGGTAATTTAAAAATAATCGATTGTTCAAAGCAAGGGCTGATGAAAACTATGGTATGATATATTGTTGATTTTACGGACATTGAAAAGAGCCAATAGTTATAAAATATGATGAAACAAATAAATGCTCGTCAAGTTTTGTCCTAAAGAAAATACACAGGACACATGGCTCGCCTACATATATGCCGTCATCGGCGGTGGAATTCTATTTTCACATGAATTTAAATTGTCATAGACAGTGTTGATATTGCTAAAATACAGAATCACGAAGTAAAAGTGGACATTATTCCAGCATTGTTAATGAAATGTCACACGCCCCATATGAAAGGAAAATATCCCACGTGACAACATATTAAAAAAATGTGTCAGACTGTTACTGAAATATTCACGTATAATTTTAATTGAAAGAATATCTTCTCATGTATCTGTCTACTAGCCTTAAAGTTAATTAGGCCCAGCCCACATTAAAAAAGGGTACATACATGTGCATGCGCAGCCCCATCCATCAACGTTGCACGCATACAAGTGAATTGGTTTTTGCCCAAACTCCACACGTTGGCTAGAACTTGGCTTAAGCCCACACCAATTAATTAGAAGTGGCCAGACAATTAGCAATTAAAAATAGAGAAAAGGGAAAGAAGCCAGCCCCTGCTCCCACGATCCCCACGATCCCACGATTGGTCAAAGCGTGGGGGTGCGTACAGCCGAGCGTGGGCTGCACTCCTCTGCCTCCTATAAGTACAAGGCCCCTAGGCCGCTCTCTGGGGTTGGACTCATTTTTTGCTGCAGAGTTCTCTGGTCTTCTTCCTCCTCTAGTAGCAATATTTTACTACACACCATAAATCATATAAAAGCACATAGAGAAAGAAGAGGCAGGCGTGGTGCTTGCTGGAAGGTCGAAGGTGAGATTCATGGCTCTCCTTTAGTCCCTGGTTTGGCCATTGTGGTACAGACCAGGGAGCTTTCTTCTTCCTCCTATCCCAAAACTCTAGCCCTTGGTTTGGCCATCATGGTACAAATTAAGAAATATGTTTCATCTCCTCAAAATTCTCGCCCTTAGTCCGGCCATTGCGGTACAGACTAAGGTGCATGGTTTAATCTATCTCAAAATTTTATCTTTGGTTTGGCCATTTTGGTACAGACTAAAGAGTATGTTGCATCCATCCCAAATTTCTGTCCTTGGTTCGGCCATCACGGTACAAACCAAGGAGCATGTTATATCTATCCCAAAACTTTCGCCTTCGATTCGGCCATCACGGTACGAGTCAAGGAGCATGCATGTTCCTTCTGCATGTTGCATATGCTTCGTCCGAATGATCTCCTTGGTTCGGTCCCCTTAGCGATACAAGTCAGGATGAACGCCTCGTTCCTCGGTTTGGTCCCTATACGCGGATACAAATCAAGTGAGTGTCATAGGTACAAAAACCTCATAAAAATTGCATTAATTTGGTCATCATAAAAAAATGATATGACTAAGTTGAAATGAAATTACGAACGCGCTAAACTGAACTCATGGCAAATCTCTTGTTTGGTTGTGCTACGGGCATTACGTGTCACGCTAGTTGCAATACAAACAAGAGCATAAAAATATGTATTCCTTCACTTGGTTACGCTGCATGCGGGTATTATCTTAATGCTACGCAGTGTTAGTAGTAATGCAAGTGAGAGAAAACTAAACAGAATATTCAGGCCACATATTTGGTCCAAAGTCAAATAAAATATGGCATGAAATGCTCCAACGCTATAAGAGCCTAAACTATTAGCATCATCAAAATTGCACGTCATAAACCAATTTTACTTGGTTACGCTACACGTGGACACAATATTCGTGTTAAGCGGTGTTAGTAGTAATACAAGTAAGATAAATCTAAATAAAACATTCATGCCACATATTTTGGCCAAAGTCATATAAAAGATGTTGCAAACAGTGCTCCAATGCTATAAGAGCCTAAACTATTAGCATCGTCATCATGAAATGCTCCAATGCTATAAGAGCCTAAACTATTAGCATCGTCATAAATGGATATCACAAACTCACTTTATTTGGGTTATGCTACACACTAGCGCCAATGAAATGATGCTATGTGGAGTTAGTGCTAATACCATGTAAGGTACAAACATAAACAAAAATGATAGATGTCATACAACTCATGCAATACCATAATGGCTCCACAAACCTTTGCTTGGTTACGATGCACGCTGTCGGGTGGTAGGTGCGACATATGCCAACGGGTGGCTTACCATTGTGGGAGCCAGTAAGACATCGTCGGTGCCTGGAAACGGGATAAGGTGAAGACATGCACGCCCGCGAATCTTACCCAGGTTCGGGGCTCTCCGTGGAGATAACACCCCTAGTCCTGCTCTGCGGGGTCTCCGCATGATCACTAGATCAACACAAGTGGCTACAAGTGGCTCCTTGAGCTGTTTGGCTAGAGGAAGAAGAAGGGCAAGGCTAGCTCTCCTTTTCTCTCTATGTGGTGTCTAAAACTCTAAGAGATCAACCCTTTGCATGGGTGCCCCGGGGGGTTTATATAGGCCTACCCCCCAGGGGTACAATGGTAATCCGGCTGGACGTGGGTCCTAGCCGTCAGTGTCTGTATTCGCCGGCTTCTCCGCCGGCCGCTGGGCCCGCCGACTGGTGGGTCCCGCCGACTGCCGGCCTCTTGGCCGACAGGCCGGCCCCACCGCCTGGGGGTCTTGCCGGCGGCTGGTTACTGTAGCCTCGCCCCTGATGACGAGGGCTTTGCCGAGGTAAGCATGGCTACAGTGCCGCCGCCTGGCGGGCTCTCACTGTAGCCTTACCTCGTCTTGTCTCCTTAATGATGCACATACTTCGAGGAAGAGGTAGCCGGCTATTGGGAGCCGGCTACACCCCAGGCCGACTGGGGGAGGCTTGGCCACCTTCGAGCGTCTCTCTGGCCGAAGGGACCCGCCGCCCGCGGGCCGTACTGACAGCCTGTCATGGGTGGCGTCATGGTCAACATGGCAACAGTGTCGCGCCGGACGGGGGATGGCCGATCCGTACGGCGCACTGTGGCCACGCGTGCTCCGGGATTCGGGGGTGGCAGGCTGTACTGTAGCCACGCCCCGTCTCGTCACCATTATGTGGGTGCAGCCCTTGAGGATGCGATCTTGGCCGCTTGCCGGGAGCCGGTCTTCTTGTGGCCGGCTCCTTGGAGTCGGCCATCTTGTGGCTCTCTTCGGGAGGGTTTTTAGGGCCGGGCCGTCTTCCAGTAGTCGGTCCGTGGGATAGCCGGCCAGGGGAAGGCGGCCATGTGCTTTGGGTGCTTGAAAGCTCGATCGGCCCAATAATTTCTTGAAGAGCCAGGGGGAGTCGGTTAGGCTACCCATGGTCATTATCTCCGACAGTAGTCCCCGAAGTTGGTTGGGCTTCGAGGCTGAAAGGAGGACGAGAAGCTCAATCAGCTTCCTATCTTGAAGAGCCAGCAGCTAGGAGCCGGCTTTGATCAGGTGCGCCGTCTTGGTGAGGTTTTGAAGTCTGAAGGCGGGAGCCAGCTGGCGCGCACGCCGGGTTGCGGGCCGGCCGCTTGCCGCCCGCGCGCCACGTGGCACCCTCCGGCTGGAAGAGCCCGCCAGCCCACGCGCGTGAAGGGACGCCGCCGCAGGCCGGGGCCCGCCACTTCCACGCCTAGGCCTAGGTGTGGATCTTCTGTGGCCCAAAACGGGCCATTCGCCTTCCAACGGCAGTTTCCGCACGTCGTTAGGGCGCAATAATCGCGGGACGTGGGGGACTGGGCGCAGTTAATCCCACGCCCCCCCCACGCCTCGCCTCCTCGGCTTCGCCGCACGAGGCTTTAAATAGGGGGAGGAGGGGGAGCGGCAGACGCTCGCACGCTCTCCCTCGCTCCGCCATCTTCTTCCTCTTCCTCTCCGCCGCCGCAGCCCCTCGCCGCCGCGCCGTCCCTCTAGTCTTCGCACTACCCCGCAGCTTCGCCGCCGCGGGGCCGTGGTTTCACCGTTGCCGCGCCCTTTCTCATCAGCTTCTTGCCCTCATGTTGCGGCGGTGATTGGGACGGCTCCAACGTCCACGCGGACCACATCGACTTCCTCCGCAAGACGCGGCGGTTGCCCGGCAGGGACCATGTGCGGGTCCATCTTGCGCCGGAGAGGGAGATCTCGCCGGTGCCGGAGGAGGGCGAGCGGGTAATCTTCCGCTCGCACTTCCTGCGCGGCCTTGGCCTGCCTGTGAGCGCCTTCTTCCGTTCCTTCCTCGAATTCTACCAGCTCCAGCCGCACCACCTCACTCCAAACACGGTGGTGCTGCTGTCTGCCTTCGTCACTTTGTGCGAAGGCTTCCTTGGCGTCCTTCCCACCCTCGAGCTCTGGGGGGAATTCCTCCAGTCCAAGCTCGGCACCGCCATGCAGGGCGTGCCGGCTCAGAGCGGCGCCTTCATCGCGGTGCGGAGGCCGGTAGCCGACAACCCTTTTCCTCCCATCATGCTGATCCAGTCGGTGAAGCTCTGGCAGAAATCCTACTTCTATGTGAAGAACGTCGCTCCGCAAGGCGACTTCGTCAACTTGCCGGCTTATGTAGCCGGCCCGCCGGCTGGGAGGCGGCCCCAATGGTCCTATCGGGCCAGAACGCTATCGCCTGCTGGAGCCGCCGCCGTCGCGCGACTCCGGGTAATGGTCCAGTCGGAGGGCCTGACCGGGCCCGACCTGCTGGCCGCCTTCGTGGTGCGCCGGGTGCTCCCGCTCCAAGGCCGCCCTCATATGATTTGTCAACTGAGCGGCCAACTCGATCCGAGTCGGATGTGCACCAAGGAGATGCCTCATGCCGAGGTAGCTCTCATGGTGAACTACCTCGCGAACTGCAAGCTCACCGACGAGTGGCAGTTTGGCAAGGAGCCGTACTCCCGTGCCAATCCCCCGCCTATGGTAAGCTTTCTTTTTCTTCTCTTCTTTACTTTTGTCACCAAGTTTCTCTTGCCGACTCTGACCAGTCGGTTTGTCTTGGCAGAGCCCCCTCCTTCGACCGGCGGTCGGGGCAGCGGGGATGGAGCGCCAATTTCTTCCCGACCGGGTGACGCACGACTTGGACGACCCCTACTTGGGGGCGGTCGCTCTGGACGACAACACCGTGGTGGGAGGCGGCGAGGCAGGCGGCTCCGGGCTTGGAGCCAGTTTCGACGACTGGCCGGATGATGACGAGGCGAAAGTCGCCCCGCGCCGCCAGCCGGCGTCCGATCATGGCGCGGGTTCATCTGCCGCGCCGGCTGCCCGAGGCGGCGCGCAAAAGCGCCGGGCCGCGCTGAGCCTATTCGGCAGTCGGCCGAAGAAGCCCAAGAGCGCGGCGGCGGCGACCAAGCGGGACGAGGCAGCTGCGAAGGCTGCCCGCTTCTGCAAGGTGGTGAAGCAGGCACAAATGGTTTCGGCGTAAGTGTCAATTCTCTCGCGTGTTCCTTCTTCTTTTTTGTTGATATCCTTCTGAGTCCTTGTCTTATTCATCAAAGAGGGCTCCGCTTTCTCTTGAGCGGACCGCTGCCGCCTCCGTGGTTGGAGCGGCGGGAGGATCCGCAAGCGCCCGCCGCGTGGAGCCCCGTGCCGAGCTTCAAGCGGTGACAGAGCGGAATGCGCGGGAGGCACGGGAGGAGCGGGAGGCGGAGGAGCTGAGGGCGGCCGCTGCCAAGGCGGCGCAGGAGATGGCGGAGGAGTCGGCAGCGGCACAAGCCGACGCGGCGGCCAAGGTCCAGGCGGAGGCTGCAGCCGCAGAGAGGGCGGCGGAGGCCCTGCTTGTCGTCCCCCTGCGCGCCGTGGCGCCCGAGATCCCGGAGCCCCCGCCGGAGGAAGCCGGTGGCGACCAGCTGGGGATGGAGAGGGAGGAGGACGACGTCGTCGTCTAGGAGAGAGAGGCGGCACCGCCATCACCGACTGGGGCGGACCAAGGCAGCCGGCCTAGCGCGCCGCCCGTGCAACCGGCTGGGGGCGAGTCGGCTGCGAGGGCAGACCTTGTGGTCCGGTCGCCATCGCGCCAACGCGCGGGGAAGGCGACGTCGGCGCCGGACCCGCAGAAGGCCGCGGGCTCTAGCTCGTCGGCCCAGGACCTGGAGACGGCCAGCGCTAGCTCGGGGTGGACGCTGGGTGGTGGGACGGCCGTGTTGAACGTGGCGGCGCAAGAAGTCCGGAACCAGCTTCAATCCCAGGCCGCCGTGCTGAGGCAGTATAATCAAGAGTTCCTCGCGACACGGACGGCCATTCGGGTGAGTCTTCCCGCTTTTTTGTTTCTTGTTCTTGATTTCTTCTGTGGGGGCGCGTCAGCGCACCCACTGGGTGTAGTCCCCGAGTTCCGAGTCGGCTGCTGAGCAGGCGGCTTGGAACTTCTTAGTAGACTTCGATTGCTATCTTGTTCTTATTCGCTCCTCTGTCTTTCTTGCAGGACTATCACAACCTCCGCGCGGCTTCCTTCAACTCCCAGGTCCGGGAGCTGAACCAGAAGACCACTGATCTGACTGAGAGCCGGAGTAAGTGCTTCATCTTTTATCTCACGTGGGGGCGCGTCAGCGCACCCACTGGGTGTAGTCCCCGAGATTCGGGCCGACTGCTGAGCAGTCGGGCCGGACCTTTCCTGGCGACTTCTTTCTTATTGCTTTTTTCTTCTTTGCCATATCTACAGAGGCCAATGCCGACTTGAGGGAGCAGTTGGGTGGGGCCCAGACCGCCCTTCGCGCCAAGGAAGCCGAGTGCAACGCCTTGGCTCAGGAGCGTGACCGCTTGGTTAAGAAGCTGGCCGACCAGGAGGAGAGCCATAAGGCGGCCCTGAAGGCGGCGCAGGACAGCGAGGCCGCCCTTCAGGCGGAGTACGAGACCGAGGCGGCGGGCTAGGCTGAGGCAAGGCAATCGCTGATCAACGGCTACGGCCAGATCGAAGATTTGGTTGACGGTAGGCCGCCTTCTTCTTCGTTCCTTTGCTTGCCGCCTGCTATTTGGTCCATTTTCTGACTTTGTGTTTTTTCTCTTCCTTTCTTTCTTGTGCAGAGTACTTCCCTGGTTACTCTGTTGCCGCCAACCAAGTCGTCGAGGCCCGCCGCGAGGCGCAAAGGCAGGCTGGTGCTGAGATCGCGCCGGATGCTCGCCGGTCGCTTGAGGAGCAGCTTCTGGCGATCCAAGCCCGCCTCCAGCCGGCTCACCGCATGGTCCGCCGTCTTCAGCGCGTTGGGGCGCAAGTGCTGGCCGCCCTCTGGCCCGACGAGGTGGTTCCCCGTACCCCCAGTCGGACTGCCGACTGGCTGGAGGTAGCGGTTGGCCGCTTCGAGGCCTGGAAAGCTTCTGCAGCTCGGTCAGGCGCCAGGCGGGCGCTGGAGTTCGTCAAGGCTTGGTATCCTGAGCTGAATTTGGACCAGCTGGCCACCTGGCGGCAGGAGGCCGATGAGGAGCTGGAGGCGGTGCGGCCGGCTATCATCCAGCGCGCCTCGGCGATCGCCGACTACACCGACACCAGTGCCTTTGCCCCTGAGGTGGATGACGAAGGCATTGCTCAGCCGGAGGAGTGGTTTGGGCTGAACCCAGTGGAGGGTGAGGACTCGGCGGAGGAGATCGACTCCAGCGACGAGGGCGAAGAGGAGGAGGGAGAGGATGGTGAAGACGCCGTGCCAGACGGTGGAGCAGCCGGCCAGCCTCAGCTTGATCGTGCCTCCAGCAACGAGGCACGTGCGAGCGCGCCGCCTGCAGCCGGTGATGATCAAACCGAGACTCGCCAGCCGGCCACTCCTCCAGCCAGCACTGCCGTCTCCACTGACCTGCCTGGCTCGCCTGTTGCACCCTTAGCCTGATCCGTCACCTTTGCTTTCCCATTTATTACTCTTTGAACAGTATTTGTTAAGTTTTCGCAGTTCCACCCACTGGGGGTGTATTCAAACTATGCTGAATGCTGGCCTTTCGAAGGCCTTTTGTGTAAATATAATCATGCATGTGCTTGGCTTCCGATTGTATTTGCTTTTCATCCTTTTGGCTGTTTCCTTTGCCGCCCTCCCTTGGTCGCCGCCTTTCTAGCCGGACAGCTGCTCTGAAGTCTGTGGCTGGGGAAGGGCTTGGCCGTTTGAGAGGGTAAGTACTCTAGCTTTCTTGGATTGTAGCAAGGTGAATGGGAAGCCGGCCAGCCGGCTGTTCTGACAGCTGGTTGGCGGGGTGGGAGGCCGGCTTGTGTTATATAAGTTCGTTAGTCCTTAGCCGTTTTACTTGTGGGCATCCTTTCCTGCCTTTGACTCTTGCCAGTCGGACAGTCAATTCTTTGAGCTGCGACTTTCAACAAGAGAGGGCTTGGGTGCCGGCACACTACTTGTCTGACTGCAGGTAGAACTTTAATATAACTCAAGGCGGCAAGTCCCCGGGCCGATTGATCGAACCCGGTGCCGGACAGAAAAACAAATGTAGTGATACATTCATAGGTATGACACTCGTCATACATAGATAAAAGAGGATAGTCCCCGAGTGCTCCTCGGGGGGCCCATTGTCTTGTACTTAATACAAAAGGTAGTGTGGTACATACTGCTTTTAACTGTAAAATCTTCGGAGGAGATTGGCGTTCCATGGTCGTTCCGACTCCTTGCCGGAATCATCTCTCTTGCGTGCCTTCGGCTTCTGTGCGTCGATCAGGTAGTAGGAGTCGTTGCCGAGGGCCTTGCTGATGACGAAGGGGCCTTCCCAAGGGGCCGAGAGCTTGTGCTGGCCGGCTATTCGCTGGATCAGCCGGAGCACAACATCGCCTTCTTGGAAGGATCTTGGCTTGACCTTCCGGTTGTGGTAACGGCGCAAACCCTGCTGGTAGATGGCGGACCGGCTGAGTGCTAACAGCCGGCCCTCTTCCAGCAGGTCAACGTCGTCTTCTCGCGCTTCCTTGGCCTCCGCCTCCGTGTACATGGTGACCCGAGGTGAGTCGAACTCAATGTCAGTTGGGATGACAACCTCGGCACCATATACAAGGAAGAAAGGGATGAAGCCGGTTGACTTGTTCAGGATAGTACGCAGACTCCAGAGGACGGACGACAGCTCGTCGAGCCAGCAGCCGGCCGAACACTCCAGTGGTATGACCAGTCGGGGCTTGATGCCGGAGAGGATGAGGCCGTTTGCTCGCTCGACTTGGCCGTTTGACTGCGGGTGGGCAACGGACGCTAAGTCCAGTCGGATGCCCTGTATCGCGCAGAAACGTGCCAGTTCTCCTTTGGCAAAATTCGTGCCATTGTCGGTGATGATGCTGTGTGGTACGCCATCCCGGGTGGTGATATCTGTGATGAATGTCACGGCAGTCGGCCCATTCAGCTTCTTGATTGGCTTCGCTTCAATCCACTTGGTGAATTTGTCCACGGCGACAAGCAGATGTGTCATGCCGCCGCACGCCGTCTTGAATGGGCCCACCATATCCAATCCCCAGACGGCAAAGGGCCAGGTGAGGGGGATGGTCTTGAGTGCAGAAGCCGGCAGGTGTTGCTTAGAGCCGAAGACTTGGCATCCTTTGCAGCATTTGACTAATTCCTTGGCGTCTTCCAAAGCAGTCGGCCAGAAGAACCCATGGCGGAAAGCTTTGGCGACAAGTGATCTTGAGGCCGCGTGGTGGCCGCATTCGCCTTGGTGGATGTCCTTGAGGATTGCTATGCCCTTCTCTGGCTCAACGCAGCGCTGGAAGACTCCAGTGACATTGCGCTTAACGAGTTCATTGTTTATTATTGTGTATGCTCCGGCTCGGCGTTGAACTTGTCTTGCCGAGATCTCGTCAGCCGGCAGCTCTCTGTTTACCAGGAAGTTGAGGATGGGTTGGGCCCATGATGGAGTTGTGACTTCTTCTATTGCCAATACGGCTATTGCGACCAGGGTGGGTTGGGTGGTGAAGAGTTGGAGTCGGCCACCGCCTGCTGTGTTGTTGCAGTCCCCGGGCCGACTGCTGCAGTCCCCGGGCCGGGTTCTGAAGTCCCTGAGTCGGGTGCGACTAGGCAGTCCCCAGGCCGCCTGTCAAAGTCCCCAAGCCGCCTGCTGGGTTCCCCAAGTCGGATCCGACTGCATCAGGGGCAGGCGGTACGAAGATGGAGTCTGATTCTGGAGACGGTTTGAGGAGGCGTTGGAGAGAGACGCCGGTTGGTATAGCTTGTCGGGTGGAGCCGATTCGTGCCAGGGCGTCTGCTTGCTCTTTGTCGGCCCGTGGCACATGGAGGAACTCGCATCCTTCAAAGTATCCGCTGATTTGCTGAACGAGGAATCAGTAGCTCGCCATGTTTGCGTCCTTGGCGTCCCAGTCGGCGGATGATTGTTGGACTACCAGATCCGAGTCGCCATAGCACAGGATCCGGCGGATGCCGAGCTCTTTGGCTAGCCGGAGCCCATGTATGAGCGCCTCATACTCGGCCACGTTGTTGGAGGCGGCAAAATGAATTTGCAATGTGTATCTGAGTTTTTCGCCCTTGGGAGAGGTGAGGACGACGCCGGCTCCCAAGCCAGTGCGCATCTTGGATCCATCGAAGTGCATCCGCCAATGAGTGGAGTCGGGAGCCAGCGGTAGGTACTGGGTCTCGGCCCAGTCGACAAGGAAGTCGGCCAATGCTTGGGACTTGATGGCGGTGCGAGGCTGGTAGAAGATCGTGTAAGGAGCCAGCGCAATGGCCCACTTGGCCACCTGGCCGGATGCATCCCGGCTGCCTATGATCTCGTCAAGCGGGGCAGTACATACGACCGTGATGGGATGCTCTTGAAAGTAGGGCTTCAGCTTCTTGGTAGCAAAGTATACTCCATAGCATATCTTCTAGTAGTGCGGGTAGTTTTGCTTCAAGGAGGACAGTACTTCGCTCAAATAATACACCGGCCTCTGGACTAACTGAGCCTGGCCTTCTTCCAGGCGTTGGACCACAATAACTGTGCGGACCACTCGGCTAGTCGCGGCAATGTAAAGGAGCATGGGCTCTTTCTCAGTCGACGCCGCCAAGACAGGTGGCGTGGTCAGCATCTTCTTCAACTCGTGAAAAGCTTGGTCTGCATGGTCGTTCCACTCGAAGTGGGTGGACTTTTTCATGAGTCGGTACAGGGGAGAGCCTTCTCTCCTAGCCGGCTGATGAAGCGGTTCAGGGAGGCCAGGCACCCGGTAAACTTTTGGACGTCTCACAGCTTGGTAGGAATCTCCATTCTCTCTATGGCCTTGATATTCACTGGGTTGCACTCGATGCCGCGTTCGGAAACCAAGAAGCCTAGAAGCTGGCCGGCTGGTACTCCGAACACGCATTTCTCAGGGTTGAGCTTGATCTGAAACCGGCGCAAGTTGTCAAATGTTTCTCTGAGGTCTTCCAGCAGGGTGCCGCGCTTCTCCGTCTTCACCACAATATCGTCTACATAGACGTGGGCATTTCTGCCGAGTTGCTTGAGGAGGCATTTCTGCATGCAACGCTGAAAAGTGGCACCGGCGTTTCTCAAGCCTAATGTCATAGTCAGGTAGCAGAAAGCTCCGAATGGTGTGATGAAGGCGGTCGGCTGGATCCAACTTGATTTGATGGTAGCCTGAGTAAGCATCCAAGAAACTAAACAACTCGCATCCGGCTGTGGAGTCTATCACTTGATCGATTCGAGGTAAGGCGAACGGATCTTTGGGGCAGGCTTTGTTGAGGCTGGTGTAATCTATACACATGCGCCATTTATTGTTCTTCTTCAACACCAGGACCGGGTTGGCAAGCCACTCTGGAAAAAACACCTCCATAATGAAGCCGGCTGCCAGAAGCCGGGCTATCTCTTCTCCCACAATCATTCTCTTTTCCTCCGACAGACGGCGGGGAGGTTGTTTGACTTGTTTTGCGTCTGCTCGAACGTGTAGCTTGTGCTCGGCGAAATCCTTCGGAACACCCGGCATGTCCTTTGGGGACCATGCAAAGATGTCCCGATTCTCACGGAGGAAATCGACGAGCTCGCCTTCCTATTTGCTGTCCAAGTTTTACCCAATCACGGCAAACCTCTCCGGGTTCTCTGGGTCCAGAGGTATCTTCTTTGTTTCTTTGGCCGGCTGGAAGGAGCCTTGAGCATCATATTCCTTGGGGTCAGGGGACAGGGCCGGCTGCTTGCCGGCCATGGCCACGACTCGGTCCAGCATCTTCTTTTCTTCAGCAATCACGAGGGACTCGGCCAGCCGGCTGCTGGCTGCAGCACACTCGGAGGATTTCTTGTAGTCTCCGGCTATGGTGATGATCCCCTTTGAACTCGGCATCTTCATCTTGAGGTAGGCGTAGTGGGGCACAGCCATGAACTTGGTCAGGGTAGGTCGGCCAAGCAACGCGTGGTAAGGGCTCTCTAGATCCACCACTTCAAACCAGATTGGCTCTTGGCGGAAGTGATCCTTGTCTTCGAAGAAAACGTCCATCTTGATCTTGCCGATTGGTGAGCAGGACAGGTCGGGTACAATGCCATGGAACACAGTCCGGCTTGGCATGAGTTGCTTCATCTTGATGTTCAGCTTCTCCATGGTGTCGCGGTACAGTATGTTGATGCTGCTCCCACCGTCAATCAGTACACGGGAGAAACGGGCAGCTCGCCTTTCTGTCGCGAGGGTGGCGTCTAACACCAACGCATAAGAGCCGGGAGACGGCATCACCTCTGGGTGATCGACCCGGCTCCAGCTGATAGGCTTCTCAGACCAATGCATAAACTCTGGGTTGTTGGGGGCAACCGCGTTGACTTCTTGGTGTTGTCGGCGCCGACTGCGCCTATCTTCAGTTTGGCTTGTAAAGATGACATAGGCGGCGTGCTCGTTCGGGAACTCGTCTTGAATGGCTCCGACTGCTGGTCGAGCAGCCGGCTGCTGAGGGGCTGGAGGTGGCGGGCCAGCAGGTGGAGGCGGCACCAGCCCTTCGCCTTTGGAGATCCGCGTGAGCCAATGGCACTTCCGAGTCGTGTGGTTGGACGGCTTCGCGCCGCTGTGGAACTTGCAGGGGGCATCAAGGGTTTGCTCGTAGGAGAAAGTCGGCTGCCAAGCCGCCCTGCCGCCCTTCTGCTTCTTGGGCATGGGCCGCTCTTCAGGTTGTTCGTCTTCGACTGTGGCTACTTGCCGACTGGTGGAAGGCGGCATAGGGGCCTTGCGCTTGTTATCGTTCTGGTAAGGGCGTCGATTGGAGTCACCAGCCGGCATCTTGGGAGCCGGAGCGAGCACCTTTCTAGAGGCATCCACTCAAAGCTCGGTCTTCATTGAAGAGTCGGCCGTGGCGTACTTGTCTGCTATGATCAGCAGCTCGTCGAGGGTAGTCGGCTCGTCGCAGAGGAGCCGGTGCTTGAGGAGGGTGCCCTCTCGGCACCCGGCAGTGAAGTACTCTATGGCTTGAACCTCGTGCACCCCTTCGCAGGAGTTGCGGAGCTCGGCCCAACACGTGAGGTAGTCGCGAGTTGATTCGCTGGGCCCTTGGACGCACAAGGAGAGCTGGCGGAGCTTGGGAGGCCGCTTGTATGTGCTGGTGAAATTGCGGATGAAGACTTCCGTGAAGTCTACCCAGCTGTTGATGCTATAGGGCTTGAGGCTGTTCAACCAAATGTGTGCCATGCCATGAAGCATGAGCGGGACGTACTTCACGGCAACGCGCCTGTTGCCGTTCGCTATGCGGACTGCGGTGGAGTAATCGATCAACCAGTCTTCCGGCTTCACGGAGCCGTTGTATTTTGGCGTGTCTCTTGCGAGCGAGAACCCTTTGGGGAAGGGTTCGTCGCGGATGCGGGGGCCAAAGCAAGGCGGGCCGACATCATCTTCTTCTTCTAACGCCAGGGATCGCGCTAGGCGGTCGATCCGGTGGCGTGCGACATTCTCGCCGACTCCTTCACGGTGGCCTAGTCGGCCGCCGAGAGTCGGATGCGTAACAGGCAGCGGGGTGGGATATCTCTCCCCACGAGGCGGGGGAGGAGGCGGATCGCCTCGTCATTCCACAGCTCGGGGGCGGCCTTCTACGTCGCGCTCGATGGTGAGCCGAGTCCGACTGCGGCTAGGAGCCGGATCCTTGTCTTTTCTCGCGCGGGCGCCGTGTGTAGTCGGCGTCCGGGATGTCGCGACGTGCTCTCGGCATGGGGGAGGACTTCCAGCGCGGGCGCTGGCTTCATGCCGCTCTGCGGCCGCGTCGATCAGCTGCTGGATGCGTCTAGTCATGTAGGGGAGCTCGTCGGCCCCCAGCCCGTTCAGCTCGTCTACGACCGCCTGAGTGGCACGCAGGTTCTCGAGTGGCGTGGCGTAGACTGGGCGGTCTGCTCCTAGCATGCTGGCGATGGCTGCATCGCGCTTCTTGATGATGCCGGCTCAGCTCGGCCCACCAGGAGGCGGCGTACCAAAGGCGGCGCGGTCGACTTCGTGCTGGTGAGCCTCAGTGAGGCGTCTCATGGATGCTATCTTCTGGCCCTCCGCGGTGAGGGCAAGGCGGCGTGCCTCCAGTGTCTCGGCATCGGCGTCGGCCGGGATGGGGGCGGACAAGTCGTGTAGTGCCGCTTGTAGGGCGTCGTGGGCGTTCTCGCCCGAGGCGGCGCCGTGGCTGATGACCAACACCTCGGTGACAGCGTTGCTGCCACTGTCGGCTCGAGGAAGAGGGTCGTCGATGATTACCATGTTGGTGGGGAAGGCGTCAAGCGATGCCGTGTCGGAGTCGACAAGCATCGGGTTGGTGGAACCGACCGACTCCAAGTCCACAGCAAGCTCGCTGGAGACGTGAAGCTGGTCGAGGAGGCTGACGAGGCGGCTCTCGGGGCAGTCTGTGCGTGCGTCGGACGCAGGCTCGTCGGAGATGCGAGCCTCACCAAGAAGATCGGCGAGGCAGCTCGCCGCGCAGGCGTCGTCGACGCCTTGCAGCATGTTGGGGCAAGCGCCATCGGGCGTGCCGGGCTGGCTACGCTCGCTGGGAAGGAAAAGGGTTCCCGTCCAGAACAGGTCTCCGGACGACGGTGCACCTGGCACCACGGTGGGCGCCAAATGTCGGGTGGTAGGTGCGACATATGCCAACGGGTGTCTTATCATTGTGGGAGCCAGTAAGACATCGCCGGTGCCTGGAAACGAGATAAGGCGAAGACATGCACGCCGGCGAATCTTACCCAGGTTCGGGGCTCTTCGTGGAGATAACACCCCTAGTCCTGCTCTGCGGGGTCTCCGCATGATCACTAGATCAACACAAGTGGCTACAAGTGGCTCCTTGAGCTGTTTGGCTAGAGGAAGAAGAAGGGCAAGGCTAGCTCTCCTTTTCTCTTTATGTGGTGTCTAAAACTCTAAGAGATCAACCCTTTGCATGGGTGCCCCGGGGGTTTATATAGGCCCACCCCCAGGGGTGCAATGGTAATCCGGCTGGACGTGGGTCCTAGCCGTCAGTGTCTGTATTCGCCGGCTTCTCCGCCGGCCGCTGGGGCCCGCCGACTGGTGGGTCCCGTCGACTGCCGGCCTCTTGGCCGACAGGCCGGCCCCACCACCTGGGGGTCTTGCCGGCGGCTAGTTACTGTAGCCTCGCCCCTGATGACGAGGGCTTTGCCGAGGTAAGCATGGCTACAGTGCCGCCGCCTGGCGGGCTCTCACTGTAGCATTACCTCGTCTTGTCTCCTTAATGATGCACATACTTCGAGGAAGGGAGGTAGCCGGCTATTGGGAGCCGGCTACACCCCAGGCCGACTGGGGGAGGCTTGGCCGCCTTCGAGCGTCTCTCTGGCCGAAGGGGCCCGCCGCCCGCGGGCCGTACTGACAGCCTGTCATGGGTGGCGTCATGGTCAACATGGCAACAGTGCCACGCCGGACGGGGGATGGCCGATCCGTACGGCGCACTGTGGCCACGCGTGCTCCGGGATTCGGGGGTGGCAGGCTGTACTGTAGCCACGCCCCGTCTCGTCACCGTTATGTGGGTGCAGCCCTTGAGGATGCGATCTTGGCCGCTTGCCGGGAGCCGGTCTTCTTGCGGCCGGCTCCTTGGAGTCGGCCATCTTGTGGCTCTCTTCGGGAGGGTTTTTAGGGCCGGGCCATCTTCCAGTAGTCGGTCTGTGGGATAGTCGGCCAGGGGAAGGCGGCCCTGTGCTTTGGGTGCTTGAAGGCTCGACCGGCCCAATAATTTCTTGAAGAGCCAGGGGGAGTCGGTTAGGCTACCCGTGGTCATTATCTCCGACGCACGCGGGCATTAGCTTAGTGCTACGCGATGTTAGTAGTGATATAGGTAAAGAAGAACTTAATAAAAAATATGTTCACTCCACATCCACATATGCATGCAAAATACATGATAAGGCATATTCCATGTAGCCCACATAGGCTCTAAACAAACAAAAAATATCATAAACAAACTCCACTCAGGTCAGGCTTGATACTGGGCGGACTCAGAGTCAACTAAATATGGCACATATCATATGCACCATAAAAAGCATCAATATTGTGCCAGAAGGCTTCAGTCCATTACGCTACACACGGGCACCACATCAGTGTCGCGCAGTGATAGTAGTAATGTGATGATGCAAAACTTATTAAAATTGCATTGTCACATATATCCATGCCACCAAAACCAAAGATGTCATATAAAATTCCCAAAGAAAATATATACATATCCTATATGCCAAACGTAGGATAAAATGATGCCTAGCCAAAATCAACCATCATTCTGCACCATCATATAAATGAGGTTGACCACAACTATACATGCTAGGAAAATATACTCCAACATGTCAAACATGAAATCATGGAGGAGTATTTGCATGAAACCAAACTTCAAGTTCACCAAGAAGGAGTTCATCGTCGACCGCGAGGAGGATTTCTCTCGTAGAATATTGTAATAGGCATGTGATGTAATCCTATGTAATAGATATGTTGGAATTCTTAATCAGGGGTTTTCTCTTCGGAGATGTAATTAACAGAATTTTTATGTAAATGTAAGAGTTCTGGAAATAATGTACCTGCAATGTTTGATTTTATTTTTATTGTATGCATCTACACATTTAAATTTATTCACTCTGTATCAATGACGTGGACACGTGTCTCACGCCCGCCATTTTCCCGTCATCAGTTATCTTCATTTTTTCTATAGTTTTCCTTGGTTTTTATTTTTACTTATTCTTTTTCTTTCTTTCTTTCCTACTTTGGCTTTCACCGGCTTCCTTCATTATTTTGCTTTTTCTTAACTCATGTCAACTATTTTCATACACATTACAAAAAAATTTATACATAGGTAACAATTTTTATGCATGTGTAATAGTTTATAAATATATATTTTGATGTCTACTTTTCGAATACACACTGTAAATTTTTCATATACATCAGAGGATTATTATATATGTACATATTTAACATGATTAACATTTTTTTCCAAATTCATAATTTTGATATCTTTTTTCTAATACATGTCAAGCATTTCTCAAATGCTCATTTCAACATTTCATTTTAACTATGCGAACATTTTTTGTACATTCTATAAACATTTTATTAAAATGTCACAAACATATTTTTGAAATATGTGAACATTTTTTAAAAAAATAATATGTTTTTTGCGAAAAAGGATCAGATCTTATAAAAATTCGCCGGAAGTATCAAACATAATAAAATTTACATCAAATTTCCAAGACCGCTTAAAGACCACTATTGTCGCCAGCACGAGCCACTGACGCGTCATTGTCGCCGCTCCTCTACCGAAGTCAGCTTGACCTTATCAATGAGAGCTGGGAAGGCTTTGTCATGTGCCCCTAAGGACCAACGCCCTGGAGTTGTAGTCGTCGCTGATAAATCCTTGCATATATCTGAAGCACCTGACACAAATTGTCACCACATGATGAGAAACCCTAACGTCACAACCCCAAGGAGACGACAAAAATTTGTGTCGGAGCTCCATCGACTACGTCCAGACGGACGAACTCGAGGAGAATCGAAGCCCAAAAGATAAACTTGAAGAAGAAGCGCCGCCATCCGCCTGAGTGCCGCACCTACGAGGAATAAAAAACCCTAACCTAAACTACAAATCAAAGCGAAGGCACCGGAATTCCCATCACGACCAACGACTGTCGGAGCAGCAGGCAAAGAGGAGGCGAATCGACGGACTCGTCGGTGAAGCCTGGAGGGGAGAGTGTGCCCTAACCGCCTAGGGTTAGGGAGGAGAACGAGAGGAAATCACGTCGTATATGTCTCTGTTTCGGATGTTAACATACTTTTTTTGAATGGTATGAAACATTTTTTCTAATTACACTGACGTTTTCTAACATTGTATAATATTTTTTAAGTGCTTGACCATCTTTGAAGTGTAAAAAAAATTGAATTCTATAAATATTTGTAAAAAGTACACTATCGGTTTTTTTATATGTGTTAAAATTTCCAGTAACTTTATGTTTATACACACTAACGTTTTCCAAAATGTAAATAAACAAAATAACGAATTAAAAAACGGAGCAGAAAAATAAACTAACATGCAGGTAACCACTCCTGGGACGGGGCCACTTTTTTTTATTTGTCTTTTTATTTTCTAATCTTGTTTTTTCTTCTTTTCAAAAAATTAGAAATTGAAAAAAAGGCCCAAGTTTAAAAAATGTTTGGGGAATAAAAAAAAAGTTCATGAATTTCATGAAATGTTCGCAGGTTCAACAGAGATGTTTATGAATTCAAAGTATGTTCATGAATTTAGCAAAATGTTTCCAAATTAAGAAAATATTGGTTCTAAAAAGAATTTCCGTTTTAAAAAATGATCGCGATTTCAACAGAGGTTCGTGAATTAAAAAAAATGATCCAAAATTTCATAAAATATTCCGTTTTTTTCAATTTCACAAAACGTACGTCATTTCAAAAATTGTTTGTGAACTAAAAATTATTTGTAAATTTCAAAAATTCTTCTCATATTTAAGAAATCGTATTCATGGATTTGAAAAAAAAGATTCCTGAATTTTTTAAAAAATAGAAAGAAACAGTAAGAAAAAGAAAAAACAAAAAAAACAACAAGATACAAAAAATGAAAGAAACCGGTTGTGTGCGGTGGCAGGAGGGTACGCGTTGCCTGGCCATCCACCACGGCATGCGCGGTAGATATTCCTAATACGTCTCGCCTATAGCGCAGTTTTACCCGGCGGGCCTAATAATCTAGTTTGCCTTTTTTGTTTGATTTTTATCGGTTTTTCACTGTTTTGCATTGATTTTCTTTGAGTTTTCTTCGGATTTTCTATGGTATAATTTTTTTACTTTTTACTTTTTTTTGTTGGTTTTCTTTGTTTCTTTCTTGGGAAACACTCATCATCACCCGATTGATAACCACGCAAGCGTCTGCCGCCTTCGTGGCCGTATGATTTGATCGAATGACCCGAGCAGCAGCCTATTTACATAGTGTAGGTGTGCAACTAAGCCATTGTTGCAATCTCGCCCACTGCGACAAACTAGGTTGTTGCAGGATTTGAATCTCATGCAACATGATTGCCTCAACGTGTTCTTGTGGGGTCATTTGACGATGGGGAAATTGCAACAACATCTTTCATCGCATTCTGCAACATCATCCATGTTGCAAAAGTCATTTCCACAACATCATACATGTTGCAAAAAGTGAAGAAAAAAAAACTGCAACACAACCTCTGTTGCAATTATTTTCTGCAACATGAGCCCAGTTGCAAAGAGTTCTACAATATTGTCTTTGTTGCAATGATAAGGACGTGGCTGGATCATTGGATTATGCCACATCTAGCTGTTGCGGAGGCGGCGGATCTTTTAGAAAGATCCGCCGACCGACGCGTAGCATGGCCCTTCTTTTCTTTGGTGTCACTAGTTTTCTTTAGGTTGTTTCTTTTCCGTTTCATTTTTTGCAACACATGTTCAATTTTTTCATACACATTTTATATTTTCGTATACGCCAGGAATCTTTTATTATACATGTTTAATATTTTAAAAATAAATGATAAAGATTTGTATATACATCCAAAACATTTTTGTATAAAAGTTTAATATTTTTCAAATACATGATTGACATTCTTTCTAACACATGCATTGAACTGTATTTTAATATGTGTTAAAGATTTGTTTTTCAAACAGAGATTGAAACATTTCTTTAAACTACATGTACAGTATTTTATCTTATATAAGAATTTATGTAAAATGTCTTTTTTTAAACTGTACATTTTTTAAATGTAATGTACAATTTGTTTGAATGGTCAATTGATTTTGAATTATACGTCATTCTTTACATTTATAAATATTTTCTGAAAATGCTACGTATATTATTTAAAGCAGTGAACATGTTTTAAATGTCACCACCATATTTTTTAAAGCTATCAACATTTTGAAAAAATGACGCAAAGAAAAAAAAACTATGTTAACATTTTCATATTCGGGGTTTTCAATTTTTTGAAAATGAATTCAGTTTTGAATGTATGTATTTAGATTTTTTTAAAAATATAAAAAAATATAAAATACAAAAAAGAAATGAATGAATAAAAATAAAAGGGAAATGAACTAACTAGGAAGTTCGGTCGACATAATACTAGCGAGTGTGTGGGCGCTCCTTCAGACTAGACCTTGTTCGGCGAAATCACTAATTGAGGAGTACTCCTTGCAAAGATCACTCCCGCCTTTTCAGGTTGTGACAAGTGTTGCGCTGCATGTGCGCCACTTGTTGCAACCTGGGAGTTTTTCCTTTTTTCTAGATCCGTTAATTCAAAATGTTTTTATCTCTTAAACCGTGCGTTCAAATCTCGAACTGTTTTCACCGCTGGATTCCTCGCGTCGAGATTAGGGATGGCACCCGCAGGGTATGGGTACGGGTGGAGCCACCCCATATCCTTACCCGTCCACCCTAAACTTACCTATCACCCATACCCGTACCCGTCAAGGGGACAATTTTTTCCCATACCCGTCACCCGACAGGGTATATGGGTACCCGCGGGTAAAAATACTCGCGTTTACAACACATCAATTGTGTAAAAATAGTTGTAAAATGCAACATATAATCATAAATTATTAATAGCAACACATTGTAAACAACAATGTACAACAACATATTGTAACAACAACACATTCTCATAAACAAAAATACTTGCCTATAAAGCGACACATAATAATGTTAAACAACAACTCATAATCATAAATAACAAGACATAGGCATACATTTTAAGTTCACAAAATCATGATAAATTACAGAGATAATTTGGCTACACATTAGAGTTTTTACCTAGCGCGATTAGGAGGGGAAAATTAATAAGTTAGGATATTAAAGAAAACGCACTTGCCAACATTTTAGATGGGCACATGAGTACGCGCTCATGGGTTATACAATCCCATACCCCTACCCTCTCTACCCAATGGGTATGATATTTTCGCATCTAAGTACCCATGGGTAAATTTTTGTCTCATACCCTTACCTTAATAGGGTTTTTACCCGCAGGGTACGCGGATAATGGGTACCCATTGCCATCCATAGTCGAGATCTTCAAAACTAGTTCCCATGTTGATAGGTTTTGAGAAACTTTTTTTCACGAAAAAACCGGACGAAAAAACTGAACGAAAAAACCGAAAAGGGAGCACAATTTTTCCCTTTCCGAAAGAGGCACAGCTGTGCCTCTCGCGAAAGCAAAGCAGTGCCTCTTGAGGAAGCAAAATCGTGCCTCTCGCGGAAGGAAAAAAACTAAGAATGCATTTTTTTCGTTTCCGAGAGGTACGGCCGTGCCTCTCGCGGAAGGTTAAAAAAACGAAAAACACGTTTTCTTTTCATTTCCGAGAGGAACGGCCGTGCCTCTCGCGGAAGCACAATCGTGCCTTTCGATCGTGCCTCTCGCGAAAGCAAAACCGTGCCTCTCGTGGAAGCAAAACCCTGCCTCTCGGAAAAAAAATAGAAACATATTTTTTCCGTTTTCGAGAGGCATGGATGTGCCTCTCGCAAAAGCAAAACCGTGCCTCTCGCGGAAGCGAAAGAAAAGCACACAATTTTTTTTCGAATTACTTTTGGTCCAAAAGCTAAGGAAGACAGGTGGAAAACCATAAAATAAAAAAAAAACGTTTAAAAAGCCGAAAACGCATACGGAAAAATAAAATAAAAAACAAAATTCGGAGGGAGCGCGCAGAGCACGACACGTGGCGACAGCTGAAAGCGCGCTCTTAGCCCACCCGCGAGTGATCGTTGCGAGGCTCCCGAAATGGTTGTTTGGGTAGCGACGGGATTATAGAACTGGGTTTTAGCCGATTTTTAGTAAAATCGGTTTTATCAATTGTTATGTGCGTAACCAGTTTATGAAAAAGATGTTTGGACTAGAAAAACATAGTACCGATTTGTCACGTTTCTTGTTTGGTTTGGATAGACTTTTGGCCCCCATGCATCAATCGAAGAGTTTGTTGAGGAAAAGACGGGCGAAGAGAAAAGGTTAACGATCGAGTATATGCAGATCGCGTTCGTAGAAAAACAACTAATCCTCGTTTTTCCATATACCTAAAATCTTGGGTTTTGTACTCACTAATTTTTTTTATTTCTAGCTTTGTCGACCATTCACACAGGGAGCTACTGTTTTTTTTACTTTTTTGTTTCTTCTTCTCTTTTTTCTCTGAAAATATCTTGAAAAATAGAAATATTTATTTTTCTAGAAAACTATTTTTAGAAAAAATGAGTTTTTAAAAGGGTCACATAGTTCCAAAAAAATAAAAATAAAAATTCATGTTCAGATTAAAAAATCCATAATTATTTCAAAAGTCGCGTTCCTTAAAAATGTTTTTAATTAGCTTTTAAAAACAAAAAAAATTAGAAAACCAAACAAAAACACAACTAAGAACCCGCTATAAACAGTAATAAGAAAAATATCGTTCCCTTTCGTCTGAGTTGCTACAGTCCCAACGCGAAAGGGTCGGCCTAGTCACGGCGCCCCTGTGCAATTGGCCATGACACACGGTCTTGTGCGTTTGCTCCGTATCCCGACGCAGAGAGCTTTGACGCCTTAAGGAGACCTCCTATTTGCCGCTCACTACAACGTAGTACAAGACCAGACATTCACAAATATGTGCATACACTCACCCCTATGAATACACGCACGCACTCTAATTCTATGAGCATCTTCGAGAAATTGAGCCGGCCGGTCTTGAGATTGAGAAGTCACCACATATCCCTCGCTATTTGCACGAATGTCAATGTCGCCTCTCAGTTCTCACTGAAAGAATATTCTGCCTTTATGAGACCTAAACGTCAAACCTGAAGTTTGATCCTTGATGGGTTGGGAATAGCACCGCTTCTCTAACCATCCAACAAAAGATTAGTTACTTGGTTCTCCTCATGGGCCAGCCTATTACTTTGACAGGAATGGCATGATCATTGATCGGGAAGCAACAGCAAACCACTAGGACATGCGGCTGTTATGAGAATCGCAGATGCGGCAGCCAATATGATCTGTGAAAGCATCATGTCATGCTTCACTGTCTTCTCCGTTGCTCTTGTTCGCTCTGCGCCTCGGATGCCATACGCATCTGTTCAAGTGGCAAACTCACGAGCTAGTTATAATTATCCTCAAGAAGGCTTACTTCTACTCCCTTCGTTTCATAATTTTTTTTTTAAAAAAGGTTATCCCCGGCCTCTGCATCAGAACGATGCATACGGCCATATTATTGATAAGCAAAAGGTTCAAACAAAGTCTTCAGGTCTCAAACAAGGAAAAAGGCTCACACAGAGCATAAACAAAATAGCGGGATAACCACAACCGGCAGGGATAAAAGAAGATAGGAAACTAAACACTTATCCTATTACATGACCGTCATCCAAACCGGTTGAAGATAGCCCGTGCTACCGTCTCCCACCCGATAGACCCAGTAACCATACGCTCCCTGGCATCCGTCGGAGTGAGTAGCGATCACACAGGATCAGTGCAGTGACGCGAAAAATAACCTGCAAGAAATGAATATTTGTTATTCTGTTAAAAACCAAAACGTTTCTGCAGTTCCAAACTGCCCATAATAAAGTACATACTCCTATACGGATATGTCTCGCCGTTTTTGAATCTATGCCATCAAGCCAAGTCCCAAATAACATGTTGATAATATTCGGAGGAGTAATATTAAAAGCTGTGGACAGATCGCCATAATTTTTTTGCCAATGGGCAGTCAAGAAAGAGGTGTTTGATAGATTCATCATGATCACAGAAGCTACATCTTTTAGATCCTGTCGAGTTACGTTTTGCCAAAATGTTCTTAGTTAGAATGACTTGTTTATGTACAAACCACATGAACACTTTAATTTTTAAAAGCACTATGACTTTCCAGACATGTTTCAATCGAGGAATAGAGCCCGTGTTGATAATATCCAAATACATGAATTTAACTGAAAACTCACCATTCTTAATTAGTTTCATAATGTAAATATTTTTTGACACTAGTCTCCGTCCCACTAGACTAGTGTCAAAATAACGTTTTACATTATATGGGACGGAGGGAGTAGTAGTTAGCATGGGTCTTGAATCAAAAGTCAAAACCGATTAGATCAGTCATTAGACTTCTCGGAATCAAGGCCCATCGCGCCCAGTTTTCATCTCCGAAAACTGATAAAACAACAGACAAGCCGGCCTCACGTTCAGGTCCTGTCACGAACCCACAAGAAAACCAGTCTCGAGGACAGCCACTCGGGGGGTAATCGTAATCGGAACATAACGCAGCAGCAAGCTCCAGCTACCAAAGCCAGCAAAAAACAGCAGCCAGAGCTTATTACTACCAGACAGTAGCAGTAACTCACAAACATCAAAACAAGGCTAATCGGAAAACTTTCATCTTGGCGTGAGCTCCTCCTTGTTCTTTTTTCCATCATCCTTTTTGCTGGCGTGTCTTGTCGGTCCTTCTACATCCGCACCCAACCTCTACGTCTGCTAAAAAAAACCCAGCTGCCGCTTGCAACCAAGCAAACGCATTTATCCTCCTCTTCCCCCAGCTCAAAATCTACAAAGAAATTATGTAATTCCTGCCAGATAACAGCTAGCTCCCCCACCAAGTTGCGGTCTGAAGTTTAAACATTCGCAGCCCACCTCAAAAACAGTTGAAACTGACATTCTTGCTGAAGGTCAGATTATAGAGGCGATTGAATTTTTTACAAAGCACGTTACCTCCAAACCATCCTCCCGGAAACGTGTTCTTTGACCATTACCAACTTTGATTTCTATCATTGCATAGGTTCACTCTCCTTGGGAAACAAATTACGATAATTAGAAACTCAAAGAACTAGATGGTGCTGGTCAATAATCATTTTATTTCAAAAAGGTTGAAAAATGGAATCGAGAGTTTATTTCCCCCTATAGTATGCAAAACTGAAACTATACATTCACTTATGTTATACACACAAGCTTTACAATTCAGGAGGAAAAAAGACTGTCTATAAATCATGGTTGCAAAGAGTATGGAATTAGCAGTACAGAGAAACACACACGAGGTACTTTCATCCGGTACTGCTATCATGTCAATCTTGGTGTTTGAAGCCATTCTGTGGTGGCAATGGTGGTTGTTCCTGCAAGTCCTGCTGCTCCTGTGGTTGTAAAGGTGGGTGCAACTGATCCTGTCCCTCTTGCTGTTGCAATGGTGGTTGCAACTCATCATGTGGCTGCTGTGTTGGCGACGGTGAGTGATGCTGCTCCCCTTGCAGAATCGGCTCTGACCGCTGCTGCTGATCACCTTGCCATACCCATACAATATCCTTGAGTGCTGGCCTTACTTCCTCTTTCACCAGCTTTTGATACTCCAAAGTGTCTCCATTAGTCTTTTTCAACTCAACTAGGAGAAAAGAAGGGGCTACCTCAAAAATCTCGGCATCAAGCTCAAGAAACCCCTTCTTTCCTTCCTTTGGAGCAGCCAACTTCAGGACTCCATTTTCTTTCTTCTTAATTTTTAGCTTCAAGCGTTTGGCCAGTTCCTTCAACTTTGCAAGTACTATTGTTACAGGCTGCCTAGTGGTAAATCGTTCTTCCCTGCGAGCATACTCCTCCTCAAAAAACCCAGATAGATTGAACCCTGTTGACAGAGAGATGATGTCAAATGCATTCAGGTTCGGGAGGCTTAACGACCCTTGATTTCCCTCAGAAGTGCTGCATCCTGTTGAGCCTGATGACGCAGCTTCAGCTGAAAAGGTGTTGTGCGTTGCTTCAGGCTCAGTTTTCTTTGCATTTACCTCAACTGGTCTTCTGTACCAAGCACTTCTCTTTATCCTAGAGATTGGAATCCTAGTACTGGGATCTGGATCAAGGATTTTATGTAATAGATCCTTCAACTCAGCGGAAAAATACCGAGGGCATTTAAAGTCCGCTTTGGAGATCCTTCTATACATCTCTATGAGATTTGCCTCATGAAAGGGAAGGTAACCAGCCACAAGCACAAACAGAATTACTCCACTGGACCATACATCTGCTTTTGCACCATCATAACCTTTCCTGCTAAGCACTTCAGGGGCAACATAAGCTGGAGTTCCACATGTGGTGTGGAGGAGACCATCCTGCCTTGCGCAATCAGCCAGGGCACTCAAACCAAAATCCGAGACTTTTAGGTTTTCATTCTCATCCAGGAGTAGATTTTCAGGCTTCAGATCACGGTGATAAACGCCCCTGCTGTGGCAATAGTCAATAGCACTGATCAATTGGTGGAAATACCTCCTGGCGGCATCCTCATTAAGCTTCCCCTCCTTTACTATCTTGTTGAAAAGCTCACCACCTTTAGCATACTCCAATACAAAATAAATCTTGCTCTTGGTAGCCATAACCTCAAAAAGCTGCAGGACATTTGGGTGCTTCACCAATCTCATTACTGAAATCTCCCTCTTTATCTGCTCCATAAGTCCAACCTTCGTAACCTTATCTTTGTTGATCATCTTTATAGCAACAGCTTGGCCAGTTGCAAGACTTCGGGCATAATAGACCTTCGCAAAAGTTCCTTGTCCCAATTGCTTCCCGATTTCATAACGGCCCATCAAGATAGTCCTCCTCTCATCCATCATATCAAGCTATCTGAATGGAGTAAAACAAACGAACACCACACACCGCTTATATAGCAGTATCTAGACTGTATACCTCATGAGTGGAGCAGATGTTAACTGTCTTCACAAATGTGATTATCAACAAATACTGACCCCTTCGGTATACTGTGCTTCACACCACGGAGAGGAGGAACAGTACCAGTATGCAGCACATTATCATGAGAGCCCCACAGCATGAGCTTGAACGAAGCTCTGATCTTGTTTGCGCAAAGTAAGTGTTTGCTGTTACGCAAGCTCATCTTTCTGCATTCCCAAGTTTTCTTCCAATCAACAACTGCCAGCAAGAAGATCAGATTAAATTATAAAGTATACATGTAATGCAGGGTGGGATTACGAGCTCTAATGAAAAAGACGAATTCAGTGGCCTTTGAAGACATTAAGGCAAATCTTGGGTAACACCCCAATGTTGTCTATCAAACTTAGATGGCACAGAACAAAGAAGAGCATCTACAGCAATCAGAGCCACCATAGTTGGATAATTGGGTGAAGCAAAGATGCCATCTCTTGAGTTCTACAAACGATGATTTCGAATATTCTAACTCAAAAACCGACCATTCCTGCAACAGGCATCCAAAATCGGCAAAATTCATGCCCAGGACGCGGCGAAACAGGGCGCTGCCAGCAAGTAGATCTCTTCCTGTCAGAGGAACAGTACCTGATCAAGAACGGGAGAAGGAAGCGCCGCGAATCCCGCGGAGCGCCATAGAAATCGATCGGGATCGATCCCGTGAAGCGAGCGGGCGCCGATTTGGTGCGCGTCTGGCCGCCTTGCAAGCTCGCTCTTGGTAGATTCTGGGATTTCTGGGCCGTAGGTGCCGCGCTCTCATACTCTTCCTCTGGGATGGCGCTTAGCCTTTTGTGGCTAGATCCCTCGGAATCTTCTAATTTCGGTCTCAGCGATGATTGTAGCCCGGCGGCGGCGCGCTTCTCCAGAATGGAGGGAGTGCAGGTTTGGCAGCCGTTTACGCTGCCGTGTTGACGATGCGGGCATTTTCTCATTTGGCACCTAATGTTTTGGGATTTTACTGTATTAGAGGTTTGGTGAGCATCTACTAGCGACGAACTAATCATGCTATGGGCTGGCAAGGTTTTGGGCTAGGCTTTGTGAAGCCCAGTATGAAAACACCAAGCCCGTACCTGGCCCGAAGCACTTGAACAATGCTTTATTTATTTAATTTGATTCAGCTCAAAAAATTATTTAATTTGATCTCTTGGCTATTAAAAAAACCTATTTTTTAAAAAACAATAGTCAGGGGTGTCGTCCCCTATGGGGGCATTTTCCCTGGGTGTGGAAGCGCTTCAAGTGGTGCGTCCCAGTTTCGTCATATGTCGCATGTGGACGCACCTCCACACATGAGCCTGTTTTTTTAGGTTTTGCTTGATTTTTTTCTATAAAAGAAACAGATTTTTGTGATTTACTCATTTTTCTGAGCTGTCTCAAATTTTTAAGGGTTTTTTGGGATTTTTCTTACCTTTTATTTTCTCGGTTTTTCCTGTTTTAAGAGCACATGTAGGTTGCAGTGGAGGAGTATATATTAATCAGTCCTATATTAATTCGCGTTTGTTCATGTAGGAAGCACAATAGTGTGCTAGTTTGGAGCACATACACATAGGAAGCACGCGTTGGTGCAAGTTTGGAGCAAAGTTTAATTCACATAGGGAGCCCGAGTTAGAGCAACTCTAGCAGACCCCGAATCCCGCACCAACCCGTAAAATAACCGTCAAAATGCGGGTCGGGGCAGAAAAACCAGCACGATCAGACCCCGCATCCCGCTCCGGCCCGTAAAAAAATTTGAGGGGCGCGGCAAAATCCCGACCCCATCCCGGAAAAACGCGGGTTTCCCCCTCGCGGCTGCGGTGCCCTGCATATAAGCGGAAGCGGTTGGTGGAGGGACATTTCATCCGCGCTTTCCCCACCAACCACCTCTCCTCTCCCCCTCGCACCGCCGCCGGCCGCCGCCCAAGATTCCGGCGAGCAGCCGGCAAGAGCACGCTGAAAGGCCGCCACGCGCACGAGGCCTCCCCTCCTTTCCCCCTGCGTCGGCGGGCCGCCGGATTTGCGGATCTGCGGCACTTCATCGCGGGCCGTCGGATTTGGCTTTTCCGGCCGCCGGTTGCTGCCCCAAGTGATGAAGTGGTCGGGGAGCCTCTCCCGCAGCCCAGGAAAGGGCGCATCGCCGCATGCAGGTACAGGTTCGTCCGCCCGCCGCAGCCGAAGGTTTGCGGGCATGGATTCGTCCGGCCGTCCACCGGGCTCGGCGATCGCGCAGCGTCTTTGTGGGTTGCCGATGCCGCTCATACAGTGTGACGACTGCACGCGGAAAGTGCTGCGGCTCACTTCGGGCACGCCGAAGCACCCCGGATGGGTGTTCTTCAAATGCGAAAACGACGGGGTACGTGCACTTGCGGTAGCTCATTTGATAGCTCATTCTTTAGTTCAATTGCGGTAGCGTACTTCGAGCTTGCTCATTCTTTTGTGTAGGACGATGAATGCTCATTTTGGTTTTGGGAAGGCCAATACATTGATTTATTGATAGAAAAAACTTAATAGATGTCGGTGCACTCCTTAGTACAATCGAAGCCAATGATGTGGCTGCATGTGCAACTATAGGGGAAGGAACGTCTACTTCTTTCGAACCAAAGATGAAGAAAGAAGAATGCAAAATCAAGAATCCGCAGATAAACAATGAATGCATGGAGAGATATTAGTCCAACTTGTGGGAGCAGTTATGGAAGTTGGAAATCTTCTGAAATGCATACTTGTGGTTCTTATTTTCTTTGGTTTTGCTATTCTAGCAAAGATTTGGTGATGTCTTTTGTATCTAATGTTGTTGTAAAAGCAAATAAATGCATTATGCTAGATCAAATTAAGTTGCAAATTTATGTTTTGTGGGCCGGGAGGAGCTGCGCCAAATCAGACGCCGCAAAGCCGACCCGTAAAAAAGCATATTTTAGGAATATCCTTTTTTACAGGTCCATTATGCGGGGTCTGCAACTGCGGCCGTCCGCGCCGGCCCGCAAAAGCGGTTTTGCGCGAACTGCAAACATGTTTTGCGGGCCGGGAGGATGCGGGGTCTGCTAGAGTTGCTCTTAGTGTCATTTAGGAGCATAGATTAGTTCACGTAGGGGGCACAGGCCAATGCTAGTTGAGACTTGAGAGCACATTCACGTGAGAAGTACATGTTGCTCCTACTTATAGGTTAGTTCACTTAGAGAGCACATATTAGTGTTGGTTTGGAGCATATATTGGAGGCGTGCAGATTAGTGAAGGACGCGGCGTTTCGACTATCGGGTACATATGCACCCAAGGGCGAACAGTAACATAAAAAACTACTAGAAAAAAACATGAAAGATGTTTGAGTGTGTGATGTTCGTGTCAAATTTCATCATGTTTGGATATCTCCTCTGTGTCAAATTTTTTCTTTTTTGCTAAGAGCTGCTCAGATGTCCAAACATGACGAAATTTGACACGGACATCACGCACTCAAACATCTTTCATGAAAAAAAATGATTTTTTCTGATTTTTTCTAGTATTTTTTACTTTACAGTTCACCGGGAGCATATGAGTCTGGGCTCAGAAATGAATATTCATAGTTGGAACTACAGCTTGGGGAGTACATATTAGTAATAGTAGGGAGTGCCTGTTATTTCAGTTAGGAGCATATGTTAGTGTAGTTGGGAGCACAAATTTTGCGTGAAAAAGTTTGATGGAAGCTATCAACATGGTATCTAGTTTCGAAGATGTCAACGTGAAAAACACAACAGTGATTTGAGAAAAAGAAGTTTAAAAAAGTGGATCTACAAAAACACACGAACAAACCCACTCATCCGTCTCCTGTAGGGGGTATCCTACCAAAAAATCCAGATGTTGACAAGTGGCGCATTTGCGGTGTACAACTTGTCGCCATCAGCAGAGATGAGAAGTGACCTTTGTAAAGTGTACCCCTTAACTATTGATTTCATAAATAAAAACATAATTTTAGGACATTTTGGGTTGGGCTTCGGGTGAAAAAATTGATCCCAAGAACTAGCTCAGATGACGTGCTTTTGGACCCATATTACCCATGCTCAAGTTTACATCCAATGGCTAGCTGCTGAGGTTGTGTCTAAACTTGTGTTTCAAGAAAAAATATGATATTTGTTGTACACTTCACTGTGTCTTTGAATCACCAAAACTGACATCACATGTACTCTCCACAACATAGTACATATAAAAACGTGTCAAACATCTTCTATCCATGCCGGTCCAACATGTGACACTAAGGGTCTTTAGAACCAAAACCCTAAATGCCCATCAATGACCCTACTCATCGACGATGTAGCGGGCCTATTTATCAAAGCAAGAACATGGCATAGGGTGAAGCGATCGAGTGAATGCGGTTAGTAATGCGCTTATCAATGACCCGATTGTTCTCCTTCTCTATGGCTCGAAGGTGTTGTTCTCGCAACTTGGTGGCACCTCCTCTATCGACTGATCTGCCATTGTCGGTGTTTTGGTGGCATAACACGGTATCCCCGAGATTTCACAGGTGGCTTTGTCCCCATCAACATGACACACACACACACACACACACACACACACACGTGCTAGGCCCTATGACATATTCATTGGCAGGAGAAGATAGTGTTGGGGATTGAAAGAAGTCAAAAAAATCTTGCACCAATGCAGTTGATCATTAGATTAAGAGGAAGACCTTATAATCGATATCAATGCAAGGAATAGGGTTGTCATGCAACTAGGATGCACATATATTTATGTATGAATGAAAGTTCTCTTATGGACTAGTGGGGGTGCATCAACTTGCTTGCTCATGAAGACCTAGAGTTCATTTGAGGAGGCTCATCATTGGAATATTGTAGGATTGATAAGTATGTCTAGAGGATGGTGAATAGACTACTAATCACAATAATGGCCTCTTTTCCAAAGTTTAGATTTTTGGCGGAATTTAGGCTTTTCTAGGAATCTATATAACACACTACACATGGAAGTCTAGAGCAATAGGTAGTGGAAAGTAAAGACATGCAAGTGAAAGTAAAGGAGTAGAGTTTAGAGAATCACAAACACAATTGGCTCGGTGAAGATTTTTGCCTATGGTTAAGATAGTTGGCACTATCTTACATCCAAGTTGATTGAGGCTATGTTCAACGGAGGGTCTAAGATTACAAGGATCTCGATTGCAAGATTCTGTGAAGGAATGGCCCACAAAAGAACACTCAACCACGAAGGGTCCACAAAGGAGCAACCACACCTATTCCACATATCTTGCGCCCACGAAGGACTATAATCACTAGGGTTGATCTTCACAAAGTAGGCGATCTCTAAGTCCATACAAACTTCTTGGATTCTTCACAAACTTGAGGACTTCCAAGCACACCTAGCAGATCCGGGAGGCGCACATCCTCCAAAAGTAACAAGATACAGGTTGCTTAACAATGAACCCCTTACACTTATGCTTTAAAAGTTAATCTCCTCAACACCCAAACTTTCTCAAGATCTGGCTATGGATTTGGAGAAGGTAGAAATGGTGAGCAAGAGGGGATTGGATCTCAAAGGGATTGATTGGATGGTTGGAGTGGGTTGCCCTTTGAAATTAGCACAAGGAGGTGGAGTTCTCTCTCAGAACAAATGACAAGAGTGGAGTTTGCTTCGAGTACTAGTGGGATAGGTGGGTTATATATAGGCAAGACAAAAATCTACTCATTACACACCTTTATGCACACTTCAAAGGCTCTGCCTGGTTTTGCTCGGTGGCTCTAAAGTGAACAAAAATGTCATATTTTAGATGCATTGGTAGGTCTGAATGGTTTCAATTGGTGGCTCTGAGATGACTACCTTGGCACTGGCACACTTACTATTGACGCTTGTAACGCCCCGGATCCGATGCGTCAGGTGTCTTCCAGTTATTCGCCGTCCTTGCCATGTCAGCTGCTTGCGTGTTGCATTTTTCCATGTCATCATCTGCGTTGCATCATCATGTTTTTCAAACCTTGCATCCGGTCCTTTTCCCCCTTGTCCGTTTCGCGATCCGATACTCTCGCCGCGCCCGTCGCCCCTCTCAGACCTTGTTTCGTGAGTGGGAGAAAAACGTTCTCGGAATGGGTCGAGATTTGCCGTGTGGCCTTGGTATAGCACCGACAGACCGTCTGTCAAATTTCATTCCATTTGGAGGTCGTTTGATGCCCCAACGGTTAACCGCGTAGCCCGAAACCCCCTTCTCTTTGCAGCCCAGCACCCCCCAAATCAGCCCACTAACCCAGCAAACTCCCCTCCATGCTCTCGGTCGTTCGATCACGATCGTGTGGGCGAAAACCGCACCTCATTTGGACTCTCCTAGCTCCCTCTACCTATAAATATGTGTCCCTCCCCGAAATTTCACGGATGAACCCTAGCCTTCCCTCCTCTCGCCGCCGGACACGTCCGCCCCGCGCCGGACGGATCCCGCCGCCGC